>NC_051068.1:78545762-78692358 GCF_004664715.2 Peromyscus leucopus
TGAGAATAGGCCTGTGGCGCATTTTCATAATTAGAGATTGATGTGGGAGGGCCCAGCCCATTATAGGTGGGGCAACCCCTGGAGAGCTGATCACTGGGTGTATAAGAAAGCAGGCTGAGTAAACCTGGGGAATAAGCAAGCAAACAGGACTCCTCCATGGCCTCTGCTTTAGTTCCTGCCCCCAGGTTCCTGTCTTGTGTTCCTGCCTTGACTTCCTTGGATGATGGACTTACAAGCCAAAAGGTGATCATGGTGTTTTACCACAGCAATAGAAACCTAAGACACCCAGTCTGAAGCCTTCGTTCTGTAGATGAAGAAATGAGGTTCAGATAGGTGGAGTTATGTACCTAAGGTCCAAAATGCAGCTGCTGTCTGAGGCATTTGGCCTGTCCACCAAGTCAGTCTTTTTCATATACATTCCTTGATCCCTCAAGCTAGAAGGATTTCAACACAGAGTACACTTCCTTTGTGGATCTCTGACTAGACAGCAGGCTCCAAGGGGAGCCTACCTCTTTCCAGTTTTGCTCACCATTGTACCCAAGTGCCTATTATAGTGTGCAAGGGTAACATGCTTCTCACTCAACATTTACTGAATGGATGAATGAGTGATTGAACAAATAGGCCTAAAGCCTAAACGCTCCTAGTGATCATGGTAAAGAAATTCCTGCTGTGGATTCTTTCCTTACAAAGAAGGGAGACCCCATACAAACAGGTCTTCAGAGATGAGTGTCATCCACTTAGTCAAGGTGAGGCTGAACATTTTAGAGGACTTCATAATGAGAACAGGAAGTATCTTTGGGTTGGGAAGAGTGGCTGTCACAGGAGAAAAGGCCCACTTGTCTTTGGCTAACTGAAAAGAGGACAATATCTGATAAGCACTTCCTTGAAGAAAACAAAATCTTATAAATAAAAACTATACACCAGTGATAGCTCATGTTTCAAGAAACTCAGGTAGAGGACTTTTTACATCTACTGCCATACTTCCTATGGGCTTCCTCTCTGCACTTCAAGTCTAAGATGACTTAATATCTTGATGTCATTGGCTTTGTACTGCCTTGAGCATTATTTAATATACCCTATTCATCTCTATCCAAGTCAGTGAGGCAGGCCTGAGCCAAGGTGAAGACCCACAAAGCTTCCCTATTAAACACTTTCTTTGTACTTCCATTTTTAATTAACTTGTTCAACCAACTCAAATATTTGTCCATCACCTTTTATTTATTACTTACCATGTACTGGGCACAGTGCTCAATGCAAACAGTATGAGCAGGAACACATATGTAATAGTGTGCATGGACACACACACATACGTGCGCGCGCACACACACACACACACACTCGAACTCTTTGGTCTCTTCCTTTAAGAAATCATATTTCTATAGTTTCTATATGATTCCAAACATATCATAAAAGACTGTAAGTTGCTTCACTGAAAGCCAGAAACCAATCCATAATGCCAAAGACTTAACAGAAGCCACTGTAGAGCAGAGGTATGTCTATTCACACCTCAAAAAGAGGTTGATGATTCCTCTTCATTAGGACTGCTATACAAAATCCCTGTGGATGTCTGCATAGCCTGGCTGGCCTTATATAATTTTTCAAATTCTAACCAGTCGTTAAACAATTTTTATGCTGAACTTAAATATTCAGTAAAGATTCAGTTTGAATTTGTATGATTCATTAAGCCCATGGTTTTCATTACAGTAATATTTAGAGGACTAATTATCTCTGAGTAATCACAGAGTACGAAGCAATTTAAATGTCATTCCCAGAACAGGTTAGAAGCAAATTTACTTATTAAATTATGAATGTTTTACTTTATACTGGCCATAGGATAATTAAAAAATGAACATGACACTTAATTTCAAATTCACTGAAAAGGATGTGATCGCAATGGCTTTGTCTTAGCTCACAACTGTCTTTATGAACTGAGTTCCTTTTCTTAGAAAAAAAAATGGGAAACTCCCTTCAACCTTGATCGATCACGTTGGAGTCATGACTTCTGAACTTGGTTTTCAAGTAAGTGATTTCTGATAATTTTCAAAAAGACTCAGAATGTTGGGGAACATTTTAGAATAGAAGTGACAGGGATTGGAGGTCAGCTCAGAGTGCTTGCCTTGCATGCACAAGGCCTTGAGTTCTAGCACAACAAACAATTCTGTAAAGAAAAGGCACTAGCCATTTTATTTCCCAAGCAGAAATCCATTTCCTAAGTTAGACAAGGAGAACGTACTATTAGGTTGAACCATATATTACTATTTTGAAAGATTAAAAGCAGTTGAAAATTGGCAATTTTATAAGCTCAAACTAATGAATATATTACACACGAGAGTTCTTTAATAATACAAATGAATTTGAAAGATCATAAGTGGAGTTTAAAACATTGCATAAGATTTAGAAAATGGGAGCAGGAGAGATAGCTCAGTGGTTAAGAGCTCTGGCTGCCCTACCAGCTGACCTGGGTTCGATTCCCAGCACCTAAATGGTAGTTCACAACCAACTATCCAGTTCTGGGGGAATCCAGTGCCTTGTTCTGGTGTCTGTGGCACTGCACACGTGTGGTACACATAAATACATGGAGACAAAACACCCATATACATAAAATAAAATAAAATTTAGGAAAAAAGAAAAATCCATACTTACCACACAAATGTAAATTCTGTAACATTTCTGGGTATCTCTCCCTTGCTTTCTTTTGTATAATTTTTACCAGATTATAGTCATAGCATAAATAAATATTGACATCCATAAAAATTAGGAATTTTCACCCTTGCTGGGTGTGGTGGTGTGCACCTTTAATTCCAGCACTTGAGAGGCAGAGGCAGGCAGATCTCAGTGAGTTCCAGGACTACCAGAGCTGTTACACAGAGAAATCTTGTCTCCTAGAAAAAAAGGAGGGGGGATTTTCATCCTTTACATTTTCAATTTGTGACATATTTGTATCTATCCTTTTAAATAATTTTATAACTCACCAACTGGACCTACTATAATTCATGCATTCCTGTGCTTAGATTGCTTCTAGTTTTTACATTTTTTAATTTTATTGTATTATTTTGTATTTGTAATCGTCTTGCCTTCATGTATTTGCATGTGCTGTGTGGGTGCTGGGGATTGAACCTGGGTCCTCTGGAAGAGCAGTCAGTGCTTTTAACCACTGAGCCATCTCTCCCACTCCACTTTTAGTTTTTTCATATTTCAAATGATATTATAAGAATTGCTGCTGGGTGGTGGTGGCGCATGCCTTTAATCCCAGTACTTGGAGCAGAGCAGGCGATCTCTGTGAGTTCGAGCAGCTGGCTACAAGTTAGTTCAGAAAGTGCAAAGCTACACAGAGAAACCCTGTCTCAAAAAACCAAAAAAAAAAAAAAGAATTGCTAAGAAAATCTGGCCAGTGTTAATATGTCATTTTAAAAAAAGACCTATGTCTCTTTATAAATTTTTCACCATCCAGATTTTTCAATCAAGTGAATTGTAAGGAATATTCTTGACTATCGGGAGACAGCCATTCTATAAGTTTTCTATGTAATTCACCATTTCTACTACAAACTGATTTCCTTTCCAGTCATTAATTCATAATGACAACATAATACAAACTCACATCCTACTCCCAAACTTTCCGCTGAACTTGTAATTAAAGTGTCAGGATTCATTCCTGTCCTCAAAAACATTTTTTTTTTTTTGCTTCTGATTAAAAACTACTTTATAGATCTTAATTCTCATATCTTACTTCAGTTACAAAATAAATCTATAAGAGAAAAAAAAAGCACATGTTTACAACTTAAGATCTGTTGTTAATAGCTTGGCACAGACAAAAGGGTTACTTTCTTGGTTTTTTTTTTTTTGCACTCTTAAAAAATGAATAAATAATTTTAACAGTTATGCAACTGAGAGTTTTAAACCTTTCTCCTGGATTATCGATGCTATAGTTCATGAATTTTAAAGAGTTTTATTTTTGTGTGGTTGAAAAGAATTATACATTCTTTGTTCAGTTCGATTCTTCCTCCCCCTGCTCCCCTCCCCAGACAGTCTCATGTGTCCCAGACTGGCTGCCAACTCATTATGTAGCCAGGATGATCTTGAACTTTTTATTTAATTAATATTTACATCATTTTCCTCTTCCCTCTCCTCCTTCCAACCCTCCTAGGTTGCCCTCTTGATTCCCTTTCAAATCATAGCCTCTTATTCTTTAACTATTGTCATATGTGAATAAATATTCCAATGCAAACTGTTGAATCCGTTTGGCGTTGCTTGTATATGTAATTTTTAGGCCTGACAGCTTGGGATTGGATGACTATTTAGAGGGCTAATCTCTGGGGAAGGCTAATTCTCGTTCTCTGGGCAGTCTTTAATTGCCTCCAGCTCCTTATCTAGGGTCCTGTGTGCTTTCCCTATCCGTGTTGGCATGTCACCTGGCTTTGTCATTGTTCAGGTCTTGTTTCAGCTATCATACTGTTGTGATTCCATGGTTGCAGCTTAAGTGTCACGTCCAAAAGATTCAACCTTGCAGCAGACTTCCTGGTCCCCTGGCTCTTAGTCTTTCTGGCCCATTGACTGCTGTGGTCCTTGTGCCTTGAGTATAGATAGGGGTTATATCATAGATATGGTAATGGGGGCTGGGCACCCCACAGTCAATTATTCTCTGCATTCTGACTGATTGTGGCTTTGTGTGATGGTCTCCACCTGCAGTGAAAAGAAGCTTCCTTGATGTAGAGGGGAAGTTACACTTACCTGTGGGTGTAAGGATAAGTAGTTAGAATGTTAGTAGATTCTCCTCTGGGAGCTATGACCTCACTACCACAGATGGTTGACTAGGTTTATAGTAACAGGCATGATCTCCCTCCTGTTGAATGGGCCTTAAGACCAATTAGAGAGCTGTTGGTTACTGCCAAGATATAAATTCCACTGTTGCACTTTTAGGGGTATTTGTTGTGCTGATCATAGTCGTTGCAGCTTGGAAGGACTATTGAATGCTTGCTTCCTTTGACAGCTTACATAGCACCTCCAGGAGGAGACTTTCAGGTCAGATCCAGCTCTATTCTCCAGAGTCCTATGTCTGAAGTACATGGTGTCTTCAGCAACAGGGATTTATCTTCAACTTCTGGGAGACAGTCAAGGGCCACATCAATAGACTATATTGTTTTGGGAGTCTCTTTGAGTCCTTTGATCAACAGATTGAGAGCTTGAATTTCTGATCCCCTTTTCTCTACCTCCTGAGTGCTAGGATTATAGTCATGCATCACTCATGCCTGGTTTATGTGGTAGAACCCATGGCTTTGTACATGCTAGACAAGTGCTCTACCAACTGAGTTTCATCCCAGGCCCTTAGTTCATTTGTAAGTCAGACTCCTTTGACATCTTGATCCTAGCCTAGATGTTACATTCACATTTATGATCATGGAAAAGACTACTAAACACAGTGTAAACTTCAGGTATTCACCAGTGCAACCTGCTTTACTTCCTTGTAAGTCTAAAGTCAACAAATTAACTGGAGTTCTAGTTTTCCTGATTCATTTGAGAGACTATTCTACTTCCGAAGAACTGTAACAACAAAAGTATTAGGAAGTTGATAACATACAGGACTGTTTATTTAATCCAGAATGGATAGGTATAGGAATATATGTGACATCATCTCTCACTCATCCCCTTTAATCATTTTTGAGGCTGATAGCTGGCATGCTTGATTAATAGTTGGCAATACTGACATAGTTCACAAGGACATCTAGCCAGAATTAGAATGAACTACTCTCGCTGAGAATGGGCCAATTGACTTTCCGCCCTCCATCTCACATTGTATGAGGAGAGGACATTGAATTTGACATGCACTTGAGTGCTGTCTCTGTGTAGGGCAGATGCATACCAAGAAAAGCTGTGCCCTTTGTTTTTACATTTTTCCTAGTTCAGTGAAGGGCTAACTTTCCTCCCAAAACACATCCTGGGGCTGAAACTGTTTTTGTTAGCAGTTATGCAACCTTATGAAAAAGCATGGTTTCCTCCAAATTGGATATACTATAAATTGAAGACATTAGTCATAGCTGGTGCTTCCCCACCCCACCCCCATTCATTTGAGACACATTTTTAATACTTTTTTTTTTAAATTTTCAGATCAGATTTTAAGTGGCGTGTTGAAATATTGGAGAAGAAATACTGTACGTATAAAAACAAAACAGGTTGGATAGATCATGTTTTTAAAGGCGAACTGCATCAGAGAGAGGAGAAATGACAGTATAATTTTCTCACATTTCAACCCCCCAGGCGTACAAGTATAATTTAACAAAACGCAATATGATGCAGCCTTCATTCATACATGCTGCCTGTAATTATGGATACTTGTCACTGGTGTCATGCAGCAATCATCTCAGTGGGGGACGCGGAGGAGAAGAAGGCCTCATCTTTGCCCCCTAAGAAGCTTACAGCACCTTTGGGGAGATAAGACAAGCATGAAAAGTTTAATAACAGCATGGTCTATTAAATCCATGACACCAGACAATAAGTGCTTCAGGCGTACAAGAGAGAATGGTTTGGGGAGGGTCACCGAGAAGCAGCAAGCCTTCAGCTGGGTCTTTAAGGATGAGTACGACTTTGCTATGGGGGAGAGGGGTGTGGGACAGGGAGGAGACTCTAGCCTGAGCAGAAGAACACTTAAGAATGCAGGATTGTGTGACTGTATCCATAGCGTGGCAACAAGATAGCTTGGCTAAAGTCAAGGGTCTGTGGAACAGAAAATTAGATTGGTTTGGTAGTGAGGTGGGATTCTTCCATACTCACTAAGCGCTGGGCCTTTTGTTTACTTTATGGAATATTTTGAACAAGCCCACTATTTCCTAGGTTTATCGGTAAGGAAAGCGAGACTCAGATGGATCATGGGATTTGAACAAAGGAAGTCAGGCGAGTTGTTCACTGCACTGCTAGCCACCAAGGAAGGCACCCTCAGGGGTGGTTCCTGGGTCACTGCACCACAAAGCAGCCTTTGTTGGATTTTTCAGTTAAAACTTTATGGTGCAAGATGAGCACGCCCAGAAGCATTCCTGTCCATCACTTTAATCTCTGTGACCGTAAACTGAACATGCTTAGGAATGGGCCGACTCCATGTGAATATGGATAGGCTCCCTGAATGAAAGCCCCATGCTTCCTTTGTTGGAGGCGAGTGTTGGCTTGGAAAGGACTCCCTTGGCCTCCTTGCCTGCTGCAGGTAATAAATCTTTCCCCACTCTTTTATGTCTTGGCTGTGCTTATTTTGTCTCAGCATTTACCAAGATGCAAGCCCCTTGTGTTCAGTTACAGCCAGGTTCAAATTCCTGCCTTTGGGAATCCTCACTCTTTCCTCTGTTCCAGTTCCTGTAAGCGTCTTGCAGGGGAACTTGAATGTGGTTCTGCACAAAATAGAGAATAGTTAAAAATACTTTGTGCCAAAGAGACTTAAATAAATTATTTTCATGATGTGTCAGCAAGCAGTGTGTATTAGAAGGACCAAGAGCTGAAGACTGTTTTAGCAACTGTTTCAATTCTTTTATTATCACTATGTGTATGTGAGATAGAAGGTGAGTGGGGGGGGCACTGCTAACGTGTGGTGGTCAGAGGACAACTTTTGGCAGTTAGTTCTCTTCTTCTCCCACAAGCTCCAAGGATCAAACTGAGGTCATCAGGCTTATGTAGCAACTGCTTTTACCCACTGACCCATCTTGCCAATCCTTTGAAATGATGATTTTATTTTAAAAATGTAATTGTCTTCATTTTTTTATTCACACAGAACTACATTGAAGTTCTTCTATAAGATGCATAGAAGAACTGGTAGAGGCAGAAATGAGGATATCCTTACGACATAGATTTGAACCTGGCTGTAACTGAACACAGTGGGCTTACATGCACCACAGCATGCACGTTGACATCAGAGGACAACTTATGAGAATTCTCTCCTTCTACCAATGGGTCTTGGGATCAGACTTGGAATCTCAGGCTTGGTGGCAGGTGCTTTTACCTGCTAAGCCATCTGGCCAGCCCCATAGATATTTTCTTTAAAAGGGCTTTTACAATTCTTCACACCCCTTGTTGTCCAGCACAATGTCTCCCATGTAGCTATGACTCAACTGTTGTGGGCGGACCGTGAAGGGTTTCTCACTAGCTCATGTATTTCAACACTTGATTCCCAGTTAGCTGTGCTATCTTAGTTGATTGTGGTTTAGGGGAGAGGAGGCACCTGGAGGAAGTGGTTCCCTGGGAATTACATATTGAGGTTACAGCAGCCCCACTACCAAACTCTGTTTTATAGTCTCTGGGGATGTATGTTTCTATCGCATCTATCATGGATGCATGAACTCCATCAAGCTTTCCCCTCCAGAGAAGACTGTCCCTCTCTCAAACCATGAGCCAAAATCAATTCTTCTTTAGGTTGTTTCTATTAGGTATTTGTCAAAGTGATGAGGAAGTAGATAATATGTAGATAAATATTTGTTTAGATAGAAGACACCATAGAACGGGTAACAGGAAGATGCGTTCTCTGGTCCTGACTGGACATCACCTAGTTTTGTGAACGTAACCAAATGGGGTGACAGCTGTGTTACCCTGAACATGTTATTTTACCTCTTTGAGGAGCAGTTTTCATACCTGTTAATATGAGGCTCATGGACTTAATGGCATCTACATGTTGTTACTGTTTAGGAGGAAATCCATGAATTATCTGAATTAATTCATAATGCCTAATGAACAGTTTTCCATATCAAGGCTGTACTTAGTGAATGGATTTAGGGAGATAAATGCTTCTAAGGCAGGAGATTTGAAGGAAGGAAAAGAGAAATCATAAGATCTTGAGTCATGGGAACACACTGGCTCGAAGTGCTCCCAATTGCCCCCCCCCCAAAGCCCATATGATAGTGGGACTGAGGGAGGAGACAAGCCAGGCTGTGACTTGTACCTATTAGTGCCTTGATCTCTAGTGGCCTGAGATCTTAAACAAACATGAAGTGGGGATGGTACTAAATCACCCCACTTCACTCAAATCCCACTGATAGTGAAAGTAGAGGCGGCGCCCCATTCGAGTTAAGGGTGCTTGGGCTGTGTCTGTTATGTAGTCTTACATATCATTTTAGTTTTATAGAAAATAGTCCTCGTTTAATCTTGTTCTGAAAAAGTTTCAGGTCCTTCATGGATTTGTACTGCCTAAAGTTTATGCCTATAAATATTCCAGAGGAGGATGAATAATGAATTTTTCATCTGATCATCCCATTTACTGAAGTATCATCATCTAGTCTTATTTGCTGAAGGTTGGTATTTTGAAACCATGAAACAACATAGCTTCATTTCTTCCTAATGAAAAAAAAGGCTGACTCCCTATAGTAAAGAGACAGTAGGAGCCACCTCGTCTCCAGTGCCCCCCCCCCCCAGCTCTGGCTTTGCTGTTCATTACAACAGCTGCAGCACTCTGCACATAAAAAAGGCATCAGCTGTGGTTAAATATGCATGGCCACTTGCTATTCGATGCACATTTTTATTATTTTTAGCAAATAACAGAGTATCTAATGATTCATTTAACCCAGTTTACGGACAGATACTTATCTGTCACCAACAGATTTCTATTCTTACTTAAAAAGAGCATCGAAGTTTTGCCATAAGGTACCCTCCCAGCCTCCTGGAAAAGCCCATCGAAGGTCCTCAAGGTTTTAGGTTTTAGGATTTCCAGTGTCAGAGACGAGAAAGTGCTGCTGTTGAAAGCAGCGCAAGGAGGAAGAGCCTCTGCTCTCAGGGCCTGGTCCCTCTGCAGTCCACACTGGACTCGAAGGGAGAGAAAGACCAGAAAACAATTCTGCTCATTTTCTGGGAGGGGTGGTTTTGTTTCAGTTTCTTTTGTTTGTTTGTTCTGTTTTCTATGAAAACAATAGTGTATTTCAGAGTTTATTCCCTTAGCAACACCAGGGGAAAAGAAGCCAAGGAGCAGGAGAGAGATTTTGAGATTTTCTAGAATGTGTTACCTTTGGCTGGCAGACAGGTATGTGACCTGGCCTCAAAAACATCTCAGGAAGGCAGGCCGGTGTTCAGTCGCCTCTGTCTAAACGTGGCTGGCGACGCCTGAACTGAAGACCTTGCATTTTCATCTTGTACAAATGATGGAGCTGGTCCTGTGGCTTAGTGAAGTATGTGATGAAAACGAGGTGCTTTTTTCCCTCTCAAAGCAAAAGGCTTATTAAATAAAGCCGACCGAAGAGAAGAAGCAACAAAGGAAGCGAAGCGGGCGGAGGAGGGAGCAGAGGACATTTCAGAGGCAGTTCCTTCCTGACAGAAGAAATGAGGTTGGAAGGGGAAATCATGGGTATGCTTTTACTGCATTAAAATTTTTGTTTTATTTGTATAGGGATGGGGCATGTGGCAGTAGACAAGAACTTGGGGGACCCAGTCCTCTCCTTCTGTTATGTGCGTTCTGGGAACTGAACTCGGGTCATCAGGTCTGGCTGCAGTCACCCTTACCCCCAGAGCTATGGTGCCAGCCTAAGACTATATATTTGATATCACTTCCCACTGGCTATTTTTTTAAGTGACACTTAATTTTATTCTCATTTATGAAGTATGGTATGTCATTTGACTATATTATTCAACTTCTATATTCCTTTTCTATACCCACCACACATCAATTTTACTCTGTGTCCATAGTCTGTGAGCAAAGTCTGTAGTTTTGTTTACACACATTGTATTGTACATTGTTTACAATACAATGTCTATTATATATATATATGAAAAATGTATTTTATGTTGATATTTGAAAACCAAGAGTCTTGTTATTATTTTCTTTATAATAAAACAAATGAGAAAAGCAAAGGCCATTTGTTCTGAGCTTGCTGTAACTTGAGAGTCAGTCACTGGTGCCTGGCAGACTCTGACCTACAGGAAATAGAAGCTTTACAATGGGAAGAATGACCTTAGGGTTCCTGACTGGAGACTGCCAGCCAGGGGAATATGCGAAGTAAGCAGAAGTGGAGGGATTGCTGAGTGCTGGGGTATTTACCTGGCCTGAGCAAGACCCTGGACTCAGAGTTAAGAAAGGCCTCATACAAAGGCTTTGGGGGGCAGGGTCAGGAGCTCATATAGTCCAGATTAGCCTTGAACTCACTGTTTAGCCTAGGATGACTTTGAACTTCTGATTTTCTTGCTTCTATCCCCCACCCCTAACTTTCAAGAAGGAAAGCAGGCATGAAGATCTCTAGAATATAATGTTTTCGGCCACCAGTTCATGTCTACCTTGCTTGGACCTTGTAGATTAAAGAGCGTTGTAGTCATCAGAGTTTTTGTTATACCTCAGTTATACCTTTTGTTATACCTCAGGTCTACTTGGCAGACAAGGATTTACGGCTGGCAGTTGTTGTAACAGCACTTGACAAGTTTTAAGTCCCAACTGAGTTAGTAACGATGTCCCTTCTCCAGCCAGGTTAGAAAATAGCCATCATTTATATTACATTAATTTCATCAGTAATATGGATTAAAAGTTCAAAGCCTCCACCGTGAAGTAAAGTTAGTAGACATCAGTGTCATGATTGAGAGCTAGTGACTAATACTTTAAAGCTAGTTAAAATACATGATGAAGTATTGCAGTCATGTGAGCTGGCTGGTCTGTCTCCCTTCCTTCTCTCCCTCTCCTTCTTGCCTTTCTGTTAAGACAGCAGCAGGGTTCTCATACTATCCATAACCAGGCTGTATCGGGCAGCTCTGTCCCTACCTGAATCTTGGGCCTTCTATAGAACTAACACGAAGAGTCTCCATGACTTTCTTTGTCATTACATCCTTCAAGATCTCAGAACCTAGGCCAGGCATAGTGGTATAAGCCTTTAATCCCGGCACTTGGGAGACTGAGGCAGGCCTGGTCTACAGGCGAGTTCCAGAACAGCCAGAGCTATATAGAGAGACTCTGTCTTGAAAATATAGATAGATAGATAGATAGATAGATAGATAGATAGATAGATAGATCTCAGCATCTTGGTAGTACAATAAGCAAACAATATATGAGGCCATTTGCTGTGTATCAGTATATAACATACTATCTAACATGCTATTTTGATCATTATTTTATTGCATTTATTCATTTATTGTGTGTGTGTGTGTGTGTGTGTGTGTGTGTGTGTGCATGCACTATGGCATACATGAAGAGATCAGAAGACAACTTGCTAGATTCAAGTCTCTCCATCCACCGCATGGGTCCCAGGGATCAAACTTAGGTCATCAAGTCTGGCAGCAAAGCCTTGCCTGCTGAGCCATCTCTCCTGAGCCATCTCTCCAGCCTGTTTGATCATTTTGAGATGTCGAAACCACCACTGAGAAAGAAGTTAGGCAACTAGCTCAAGATAACATCAGCAACAGGAAGGGTTGGCCAATGACTTGATGACCTCTGGGCCCTCTTTCTCCCTCAGCCATTATTAGGCTTTTCTGAATGTAGAAAGGGCACAGGTTTCACTACCCAACTAGTTTGGCCTGGGGCTATCACTTACAAGCTATGCAGTCTTGGGCAACCTGGCAGTGTGATAAAAATAACTAACATAGTTGTAAAAAATAAAATAAAAACCGCTGTCTTAGGCTAAGTATGAACCATAGTCACATGAGGGAGATGCCTTTATCAGCTTTATATTACAGAAGGAAGCTGCAGCTTGCCCAAATCCAGACACTGCAGTAGATCTGGGATTCAAACTAGGCATGTCTGGCTCTTTTAACTACTAGATAAGGCAATTTACAGTTAGTATCTAGCATGGGATCTGAAACAGAGAATTCAATAAACCATACTTATATGGGCAGAATAATCTTTTAAGCTAGTTCTCACAATCTATCAGCTAGATTTCCTTCCTTCCCAACTCATCAGTGATCCCCAGTTTCACCTCTCTAGTGTGTGTGAGTGTGTATGTGTATGTGTGTATGTGTACATGTGCACACATATGTATATAGTATTGTATCGTGTAGCAGTTTCCTTCTAGATTAAAACTTTCCATTTTAAGTGAGGCTTATTAAGACCCAGGATATTTTAAGACAGAATGTTAAAAGGGAGATGTAGCAACAGGATGTCCTAAGCAGGGAGCTCATTCAGATGCAGGATATTTACAGGGAGATAATAGAATGTTACAAGGGAAGGTGAAATCTTCTATCTTACAGGGAAGCTTGTTAAGCACTGGAAGTAGACAACTTAATAACTTCAGGAAGTCCCTGAAACTGACCAGAGTCACTAAGCCCATCCCTTCCCAAGTACATATAAGCAATAAGGACTGTGGAAAAACACTCTCAGACCAGCCAAGCTGCCTGAAAGAAGCAGGCACGAGATGGACTGCATGAAAGCAGAAAGCAGAAGCAGATATCAGCCTGGAAGAGGCTCAAGCCAACTGAGCTATCTGGAAAGGACACGCTCCAACCTGGTCATGCAGTGTTCTCCAGGTTCCCAGCTTTGGTGAGCTGTCCCCATGCTGAGGTAGACTTTGGTGATGCAGCTGTCTTTGAATTATTTCTGCTCCTGTAGATAACCTCTCATCCATATTCCTGTAGATAACCTTAATAAAATTCATTGGTCACCAAGTCGGACTTCGGTGGTATCCTTACTTCATTCTTTCATCAGTTCCCTATTTGTCTCCAGGAATAGTTTCACACAACAGTAAGTGTGATGTGAATGTGGAGGAGGAGGTGGGGTTGAGGTGGGTCAGCAGTACTGGAGATGACCCCAAGTCCCCATACATTCTAAAGAAGCATTCTCTCCCACTGAGGTATAGTCCTAGATCTTCCTATCTAGCCTTTACAGCTCAGAAAACAAAGTTGGAAGAGAAAATCCTCAGAGGTCAGAACACCTGAGTAGCAGTCCTGGCTTTACTTTATGAGCTAGGCAGGTACAACCACGTGTATCTTCCTGTTCTCGCCAAGAATTGGGGATGATGTGTTTCCTTCCTGGTTGACAGACTATCTTGAGGGTTAAAGTTGTCACTACATATGCAAATACCTTGAAAACGTATCATGTGGTATTAGTTTATTTGCTTTGGGAAAGTGATTTTGAAACTGCATCTAAGTATATATCCTGAGAGGAAAGAATTATTTTAAAGGAGGGGAGATTTACCTTGCCTCATGGTTTCCAAGGTTTCAGCTCTTTGCTCCCTTGATATGGGCTTATAGTGAGGCAGAGTAGAGCAGCATGTTGAAAAGTGCCTTACCTCATTACAGCCAAAAATCTGAGACAGGAAGGGAGCAGGGACAAGCTCTAGGCCAGGGCGTTACCTCACCTCCCAATAATGCCATCTTATTATGAAATAATCAAGGGGTTAATCCACTGCTGAAGTCAGAACCCTCAAACTTCCTCAGATCCTCAGGTCTAAACACCACTGCACCGGAACCGAGACATCAGCGCCCAAGCCTTTTAGGAGCATAGTCTATATCCAGATAATAACAATGGGGAACCTGAACAACCTCTCCTGCAGAAACTGATTAAAGAAGGTAGAAAAGCAGCCAATGGAGAAAGCTCCAGAGAAGCAAAGTGTGGGGTCTGGAGTGGCAGGGGAGCCCCGAAGCAGGAAAACTGGCGTGGTTTCTAGGGCTGGAAGGGAGGTGGGCTCAGGTGAGAAGGGCGTTGTAGACTCACTCAGAAGTTCACGTTCTTCTGATCTGGAGCCGACAGAGTAATGGGGTGATTTAGACAAACTAATAATGCAGATCAGCATTGTAAACCCCGTGTGGCAGAGTGGAAGATGGAATGAAGGGGAACGAGTTTGAGCCCTGACTGTGGTTAGGATCGGGGCCTTTGCCAGAGCCACCAGTGCGGGTGGAGAGAAGGCTAACGTCAATCGTTACTTAGAAGGCAAGATCGGCATCACTTGACGATGAGTAATTAATGTCTTTGGATAATAAAAATTGACAAGTTTGATGACTGATTCTTGGCAAGATGCTACAACCAATTTTTAGAAATGATAAGTGAGTGTTTAATTTAGAAATTGAAGTGGTAGGTTAACTTAGCGCCTGAGTAAGTGCCTGTGAACAGATCATACCAAATGCATCTCATTTACTTCTTTAGAGACTATTTTTCCACTAAAAAACAATAAACATTTGTTTCATAAAAGTTGAAAAAATGTGGCAAGTGAGGGTAGATAGAAAATGTCTGCTACCTACTGATGACATTTTGCTGTTGGTATTTTTCCTATGGGTTTTTTAACATGGCTGTGATGATTTTATCCACTGTGCTCCTTTCTTTTATTAATATTATAAAGATATTTATGACAAAATATGTGTGCCTATCACTTTAAATGATAATTGTATTAGGGATCTCGGGGGAGGGGGGACAGAACCAACACAATGGATAATATATTACAAAAGAAGCTTTATTAGGTTGCCTCACGCCAAGGGTCTAGCAGTCCAGCAATGGCTGTCTGTACACGGGAAAGGATAAGAGCCAAGTCTGCTCAGTCCATGAGGCTGGATGCCTCAGAAGTCCCAGTACGCACTGAGTGCCTGGAGAATCCCTGGGTTCGGATGCCGGCAGCACTTCCATCCTGGAAATGCACTCGTGTGTCTTAGTTGATTCTAGATCTAACCAACTGGATAATCAAGATTAATCATCACAGGCTGGCAAGATTGCTCATCAGGTAAGGCACCTGCTGCCCAGCCTGATGACCTGAGTCTGATCCCCAAGACCACACGGTAGAGGGAGAACTTGCACAGGTAATGTCCCCTGACTTTCAAAGGGAGGGCACCCCCCAAATAAATAAATAGATTAAACAAACAAACAAACAAACAAATAAAATGTAACTTTTTCAAAAAGCCATGCCTGGCTTCCTGTGCCAATAACTCCAGCACTGTGGGGAGTGGAGGCAGGAGGATGGCTGAGACTTCCTGGATGGCAGTCCAGCTCTAGGTTCAGTGAGAGAGCCTGTCTCAAGGGAATAAGACAGAGAACAAGAGAGCAAGATACCCAGTGTTCTCCGATGGCCTCTGGGTGTATGTGACCTCCCGTGCGCATGTGCATACACCACACACACAGCCTCCTCTCTCTCTCTCTCTCTCCACTCCTCCCTCTCTCACACATGCAAAATAATTTTATAGTATCAAAATAAATTAATATGTATATACTTTTGTCACATAGTATCAAATCTCTTTCCAAAAGGATTGTGACAATTAATAAAGCCACTAAGTGATATGGGCTTACCTATTTTGAAATATATTTCTTGTAATGTATTATTATTAAAAAGCAACTAAATAAAACAAAAACACCTACTTGATTAATAAAAATGCCTAATTTCATTTAATTTTTTGTTTTCAAAAATATAACTAATTTTGCATATGAGAAAAAAACAAATCGTATAAAAAGGCATGAATAGAAAACAAACAACAACAACAAAAAAAGCAATCTTCCTCCTTCTACCAACTACAAATGCTTCCCCCTCCCTTAGAGCAATCACTGTGGAAACTTTCTTGAATATATCTTTCTGAATAAAAAAAAAAAAATCTCATGAGTCTTTTGCGAGCTAGCACGAGGCACTATTTATATCTGGCTATTCTGGGTCTTGAACACCTTTCCATGTCAATGCATATATCTCTAGTTCATAAAAAATCAAAATATATCTAACTAGCTCTCTATAGATTGACATTTAACTCCCTTTCAATACTTTGCTATTATAAACAATACTGCAAAGAACATGTTAGAATTAGTGTACTTGTGTGAGATGAATCCCTATATGTTAAACTGTATCAAACTTCGAATTTAAAAATGTTTGCAGCAATTGCTTCTCAGCCTTTTAGTTAAGATCAAATGTAAAAATGTTTGCAGCGATTCACAATTTCAGCGTAGTGTAATTTTTTACTTTCCTACAACTTTGCTGGTCAAAACCTTGAGTTTTCATCAAGCTGGTGTAGACAAAAATACTATCTCTACCAGACCTAAGCACCATTTGGACAACAGTTGCCTAGTTTAACCTGTTCTTACCATTCTTGGGGCACTTGGTAGCCATTAGTATTCACTTTCTATTTGGGTCCCACATTTTCAACTTTCTCAAAAATTTCAGTTCTATGCTAAATGAAGGTCCTGAAATATTTCCAGCCTACTCTCAACTTTGGGACCTCCTGCTCTGCCCTAGTCTCCCCTGAAAACAGCCAGGAATCCACTTCCCCATGATAGACAGGGTCCACACGCCCAATGGCAGGTGGAATTGGCTGTGGAAAACATATTTTTGCCTCTCTTCCATCCCCTCAGATTAAGAGAATCTCTGAGGGGAAAATTGAAGTAGGCTAGATAGGCAAAGAAAAAGAGGCTGGGGGAAAAAAAGAAAAAACAAAACAAAAAACAAAACAACCAGCAACTGCTGGAGGTTGATAACACAGTGTAGTATTCTAGCAGGCCATCCTGACACCACGAGAACCATAAAGATATGACACCATCCCAAACTGGCTGGAACCAACATGGCCCACTAAGCCTAGTGCTGGGACCAACAAGGCTGAGACTACCCCTAGCTGGTCTTTGTTTCATTATAGTGGCATCTCTGCGTCATTAACCATGCAAAATTATCTGTTCCTACTAAACATCTGACTTCATTACACATCCAAAAACCTCATATAAGGACAAAAAGGGGAAGCAAACCCTATTTTAGAGAAATCTCAATTTATATGAGTCCACCCCCCAAAACACACACAATGTTCTTAACTCATAAACAGTCCTGCCCATAAGATCCCATCCAGAATCCTGAGGTAAAGGCATCTTTCCCAAGAGGCTATGAAATCACACTTCCTCCTGATTCCTTAAAACAAAAATCATCTGTGTGCATTCAACTGAGGAATATTGAGTGTTAACAAAAGTGAGGGTCATCTAGGAAGAGGGAGCCTCAACTGCGACAATGCCCCCATCAGATTGGCCAGTGGGCAAGCCTGTCAGGCACTTTCTTGATTAATAGTCGATGTTAGAGGGTTTGGCCCACTGTGGGTGCTGCTGCCCCTGGGCAGGTGGTCCTGGCTTGGATAAGAAAGCAGGCTGAGCAAGCCATGAGGAGCGAGCCAGCCAGTAGTGTTCCTCTAGGCTCTCTGCTTCAATTCCTGCCTCCAGGTTCCTGCCTTGAGGTCCTGCCCTGAGTTTCCTTCATAATAGACTATAAACTATAAGAGGAAATAGGCCCCTTCCTCCCCAAGCTGCTTTTGGTAGTGGTGTTTCATCAAAGCAACAGAGAAGCTAAGACACTATCCCCACCGCTGCATGGGGCAGTGGCTGCTTCCTAGCCACAGAGGCTTCTGTTGTAACGTTTAGACAGAGCACCTAGTTGATGGTGCCCAGAGCACATGCCAGCACTCTTGCTGCACAGGTGGCTGGGACAGGGAGCAGAGGAAGAGGTGGATTCTGTGCTGAATACAGAGCTCCCTCTCACAAAGTGGGGACTCCTCAATCACAAAGAGAGATTGCGATGCCGAGCAGCTAACACGAATAACAAATGTCCATACATTGGAGTATTTTATTTATTTTCACTAGGGCCTGGGCAAACTCCAGGAAATAAAGGTCCCTAAAGAGAAACAGAGTGGTTACAGCAGGTGTAAACTGATGGACAGGTGGGGGTGAAATAAAAACGTAAGGGGTATGAGACCTACGGGAATAATTTGAAATGACACGGGTGTGAATGTGACGTGCCCCTGCATACTGGGAGACCTGGGAGGAATGAAGAGATTGCCTGTGTGAACAGAAGGGTTGTCACACGGAAGACTGAGTATATGTTCAGAAGCTGCAAAGGACAGTCACATTCATCATGTATCCAACAAATATTGAGTACCTGATATACACAAGCTGCTGCTCAGGCCATGGGAACTGCAAGTGAACAAGGCACATAAATTCGTATGCTGTAAAACTGGCATGTTTGGGAGCAAATGATAAAAAGAATTACATACATATATTTATAACGATAGTGCTGGATGATATGAAATAAAGTAAATCAGAGTAAAAATATCTATAAAACAAGGCATGGAGTGTGACAGGTAAAGCAGTTGGAGGAGTCGTCCCTGAAATGGTGACAGCTAAGCAGAAACCTGAATGAAGGGAGAGAGCAGGTCCTGCAGATGCCTGGAAGCAGAAATGAAATCCAGTGCAAAGGCCTCGAGGTGGGAACACACATAGTTGTTTGGAAAACACCGAGAAGTTTGTGTGGACAAAGAGTGGCAGGTAAAGAGGTTAGAGAGACAATGGGGACAGGGTTTAGTGCAGAGACATAAAGGTAAAACATTTTGGTTCATTCTGAACACTAGGCAAAACAAACTGGAGAGTGATTTTGTTTATACTTTATAAGAATGACTCATGGGTGAGGGTGGCCTGCCACATGGAAATATATGGTAGAAAGGGCAAGGTAGAACCAGAGAGACCAGGGAGGATGCTTCTGCCATGGTCCAGGTTGGAGATGGTGGAGGGAGCAGGGTAAGAATTTCAAGGAAACACAGTGTAGAACATACAAGAAAAGCTGCCCAGATATAGGAAGGTCTGAGTCCTGAAGGGGTCTCTGTATCGGAAAGAGTCTAAACTGGTCTAACTCTAGAATGGTGGTTCTCGACCCCTTAGGGGGTTGAACAACACTTTCACAGGAGTCACCTAAGACCGTCAGAAAACACAGATGGTTTACGTTATGACTCCTAGCAGTGGCAAAAGTGCAGTTATGAAGGAGCAACGAAAGTAATTTTATGGCTGGGAAATCACTACAACATGAGAAACTGTATTAAAGGGTCGTAGCATTAGGTGGAGAACCACTGCTCTAGAACATGGGCCTAACTGGCCAAACCTGGCATGCTGTTAGTTTTTTATCAGTGAAGTTTTACTGAAATGCAATCACACTTTCTTGTGGCTGTTTTGGCACGACCACTTTGATAGAGCTGGATCATTACAACAAAGACCATACCTAGATTCTGCAAGCACTAACATGTTTACTCTTGGACTCATTACAGAACAGTTCTACTTAACTCCAACCTAGACCTCTCAGGTTCTGTCCCTGTCCCTTCTGGGTTTCTCCTGAAGGAATTCCACATCTGCGTATCCCACTACATTTCTCTTAGTGAACAAGAAGAATGTTTGTACAAGATACAAACCGCTCTTAATTATCTAACAAAAGGCAGTCTGGGCTTCCTTCTACCATGCAAACCACTGGAATTTGCAATGCAAATAATCCTCGGTTCTTCTTACATAAAAGCTGAAGCAAACTAGGGCTGGCAAAAGCAGAGATTCTTTGGAGACTTCAGGGTGCTCTCTTAGCAATGGGTTCAAAACTCCCCAAGAAAGGAAGGAGAAGAGAGGGAAGTGGACAAGGAGCAATAGTACCGGTCCTACGTATCCTGGGGAGCCATACCTATCAGGGCGCTTTCTGGACGGTGGTCTTTCCCAGTTGTCTCCATCAACAAAAGCATCAGTTGGACTATTGTTTTGAAAAAATTGTGGTATCATCAGGATCAAGGATGAGGAACTGTTTCTTTTTGTTTTTCTTTGCTTTTTTGAGACAGAACCTTACTATGTCTCCCAGAGTGGCCTGGAACTCATAGTCCTCTGATCTCAACCTTCAGAGTGCTGAGATTACAGTTGTCTATCACTGTGGGCCAGCTCTTAGATCCTTTTTTTTGTTTTGTTTTGTTTTTTTGGTTTTTTCAAGACAGGGTTTCTTTGTGTAGTTTTGGTGCCTGTCCTGGATCTCACTCTGTAGACCAGGCTGGCCTCGAACTCACAGAGATGCACCTGGCTCTACCTCCCAAGTGCTGGGATTAAAGGTGTGTGCCACCATCGCCTGGCTCCTTTTTTTTTTTTTTTTTTTTTTTTTTTTTTTTTTTTTTGTATCGTAATTCTTATCTTATTTATATTTTTTTAAAAAAAGTAGTTCAGAAACAATGGTTCAGATAATTTAAAGACAAGGAAAGAAAAATCCCCCAAACCTATTCCTCCTGTGGCTCTTTGCTCCCATAATGATCACTATGGTTACCTGCTTAGCGGTCTCACTCCTCTCTATTTTGTGTTCTTTTTACGAATACATTAATGATTATGCAGAAATCCTGAAACAGTTACTGTCTGCTTTAGGAGCTGCCTGGACCCAGCATTTGGACAGCACTGATAGTTAAAAAGAATCATTACTCTCCTCTGGACTTTTGATACAATGTAGTGCTCTCATCAATTTTAAATAGTTTGGTAGAATATTAATAAGACTGTTGCATAAACTCATACTTCTGGAGCTGAGCTTTTAAAATTCTTCCTAGAGCACCCTTCTTCAAATATATCTAGGGCTGAAAGCTGTTTGGTATTTGACTGTTCATTTGTGTATACACACCCATGTTTACTCAGTGCTTCTGAATCACTTAAGACCGATTAATCTATGTAACCACTCTGGGCTGCACAGCAAGCCATAATACAAACACCACCGTGTGCTTTTTAACCTAGGAGAAATAGGATGGTGGTGAAGGAGTTATAAAACTTTCCCAAGCAACCTTGGAAAACTCTGAGCTCCTAGGTTTTCCCACCTATAAAATGCAAGTGTGTGTGTGTGTGTGTGTGTGTGTGTGTGTGTGTGTGTGTGTATGCAGCTGACTAGACCAAAATATCTTTTTTAAAATTTATTTTATGTGCATTGGTGTGAAGGTGTTATATCCCCTGGAGCTGGAGTTACAGATGGTTGTGAGTTGCCATGTGAGTGCTAGGAATTGAACCCAGGTCCTCTGGAAGAGCAACCAGTACTCTTAACCACTGAGCCATCTCTCCAGCCCCAAGACCAAATTATCTTAAGATCATGATTGGGGATGGGTTGATTACAAATGGATAGCACATAGATGATGATTACCCATCTAAATCACCTTGCCTTATATTGGACTGCAAACTACCTTGGAACAATTCTATGTCCAAGGAAAAATGTGGTCATTGTTCAATAATGGTCTTGGTAAGAAAATCTTGAGAGTCAGCATCTGAATACTAAGATTCTACTACTAACCTAGCACACTTATCAGAGTTTTGTCAACTTGACACAACCTGGAATCTCCCAGGAAGAGAGTCTTAGTGAGAGATCGTCTATATTGTGTTGGCCTGTGGGATGCTTGTCTTAACTGATATGGGAAGACCCAGCCTGCTGTGGGCAGCACCATTCCCTAGGCCCAGGCTTCCAAACTATGTAAGAGTGGAGAAAGTGAGCTGAGCACAAGCAAGCAGGTGAGCACATATGCGTTCATTTTTCCTGGAATTATAAGCCAACTAAACCCTTTCTCCCCCAAGTTGTCTTTTGTTATATTTTAACATAGCAACAGAAATGAAACTATAATAATAATAATAATATAATAATAATGTAAGGTTCTGATGGGCAAAATTTTTTTCTTTTTGAGACTATAAAATAATTACAACATTTCTCCCTCTTCCTCCTTCCAAATCCTCCCATATACCTCTCCCTACTCTTCTTTGAATTCATGGCCTCTTTTTTTTATTCACATACATTCCTAAATACAACCTGCTCAGTCTGTGTAATGTTACTCATATGTATGTTTTCAGGGCTACTCATTTAGTGTAGCATGAATCTTAAAAGTTCTTATTAATAAAATCAATCCTGAAGCCAGGTACTGGGGTCAGTGCTGGAAGATCAGAGAAGCAGAACAAGCCACAGCCACCTCACCTTGCCAATTCCTCAGCTGATCCTGTTTCCTCAGACTGGATGCCTCTCAGCTGAACTGTGCTACTCAAAAGCCTAAAAGCTTAACCAGGCTCTAGTTCCTGGTCCTCATGCCTTATATACCTTTCTGCTTTCTGCCATCACTTCCTGGAATTAAAGGCGTGAGTCACCATGCCTGGCTGTTTCCAGTGTGGCTTTAAACTCACAGAGATCTGGATGGATCTCTGCCTCCCAAGTGACAGGATTAAAGGTGTGTGTGCCACCATTTTCTGGCCTCTATATCTAGTGGCAGTTCTGTTCTCTGACCTCAGATAAATTTATTAGGGTACATGATATATTGGGGAACATAATATCACCACAATTTCATATTGGAGAGCCAATTGCTATGCCTTTTCCTGGGGAAGACCATCTCTTCTGCTCCAGCTTTCCTCAGTTGCCCATGGTTCTTTGGGTAGAGTTCAGGCCTCATGAGCTTTAACATGTCCATTGGTATCATCCTTGTTTGGTTTATATTTGGGCAGCCATGTCGGTGAGACTTTATGGGTGTTGTGCTGTGGGATGTTCTGTATGGCAAATGGTTGCTCTGATTGGTCAATAAATAAAACACTGATTGGCCAGTGACTAGGCAGGAAGTATAGATGGGACTAACAGAGAGGACGAAAGAACAGAAGGCAGGAGTCACTGCCAGCCGCCACCAGGACAAGCAGCATGTGAAGATGCCTGTAAGCCATGAGCCACGTGGCAAGGTATAGATTTATGGAAATGGGTTAATTTAAGCTATAAGAACAGTTAGCAAGAAGCCTGCCACAGCCATACAGTCTGTAAGCAATATAAGTCTCTGTGTGTTTACTCGGTTGGGTCTGAGCAGCTGTGGGACTGGTGGGTGACAGAGATTTGTCCTGACTGTGGGCAAGGCAGGAAAACTCTAGCTACAGTGTAGCTTTTGATGTTACTAGGAGACACAATCTCACAACAAACCCTGATCCTCTGGCTCTTGCAATTTTTCTGTCCCTTTGCCTCAATGTTCCCTGAGATGTATCCATTAGGACCAGGCTCCATCACTCTGTGTTTTGACTGGTTGTGGCTTTCCATAGCGGTCTCTGTGTGCTCTAAAGAGAAGTTTCCTTGATGAGGAGTTGAGACCACACGTATCTCTGGGTATAAGGACAGATGTTTACAGACTGTTGTGAGGGATTGTGCTGGGTTGGTAAGTTAGTGGTTGTAGACTCCCCTCCAGTAACCATGGCATCACTGGCACTGAGCAGTCAGCTAGGTTTTCAGGACTAGGCATTATTTCCCTCTTGTTGAACAGGTGATGGGCAAATTTTCTAAGTTCTAAGTAAGATACAGAGCTTGACCTGAGACTTTTGTTCTCATCTTTTCGTGAGATATACTAGGGACACCAAATTACTAAAATGTATGGTGCTTCCCCCAACTATATTTGGGTAGAAACAGAATATTTGAAGTCTTAAAATCCCAGAAAATAAAGACTTATGGACATGATACATATGACAACTGGGAGAAGTAGAGTCCACTCTCTCAAATGCAGAAAAATAGTGTGTAACTTGGTTATTACTGATAAAATGAAAACTTTAATCAAGCAAATGTGCTTTTTATCCCATAAATTAAAAACAGAAAGGCAAACCCAAGAATACACATCCTTATCAACAAGTGTGTTGCTTTTCCCTCACAGGAGCCCTCTGGATCCTGAGCCCCACGGGAACTGTGCTTCCTCTCTCACTGGGAGGTGGAGACTGACCTCGGCAGGCACTGTAAGAAGGAAAAGCGGTCTGCACCACAAACTACACATGTGAACTTCAAGACAGCCAGTGGGTAAAACTGTTATTCTTGATTTGCAATAAACCTTGCAAATTTGGGGTTTGGATAAGGTCAGTTTATCAGATAAAGTCTAGGTAAAATTAGGACAAGGAAGGAGGATGAAATTTTTATGTAAGCAAAAGCAAGGAGGAAAAAAAAGTGATAGCATTTATACTCAGGCTTCCCAGTAACCAAGGCAAAAAGGGAATTGTGATGTGTTCCCTTACTTTCCATCTGTTAGTAGGAAAAGACAGGCCAATTTTTCAAGAAAGACAAACTTTTCCTGACCCGGAGCTCTGAAAATAATTGTCACAAGGAGTTTTTGAAAAAGGACCTTGAGCAATTTAACGGATGGTATTCTCCAGCTAAGAGATTTTACACATGTCTGAGAAGCTCAGTTGTTAGAAACGCTCTTCCATGCAGGATTGGGAAGATGGAATTTTTTTCACACACGCATCCTCAGGCCAATACCTACATCTTTGTCCACACATGCATACCTTCAAAAGGTATGTGGTAAAGAACTGTGACCAGAGAGAAGCCGCAGCAAGAATGCCATTACTCATGTCTTTTCAGAGATGCAAGAGGTGAACTCCCTTTGAAGTTGGCAGAGCAGGGCTCCCAGCCCAGCAGCCTCCACACCAAATCCGGATGTGATGCGTAGTGGCAATTTTATTGCTTCCTGTTTCTGCCATTCTTTCTCTTAGGTTCAGGGCTATAGGCTGGCCAGACCATGTATAGCAGGAATCTTAGAGAGTCTTATTAATAAAATCAAACCTGGGGCCAGTTATTGGGGTGAAATGCTGGAAGGTCAGAGAGACAGAACAAGCCACAGCTAACCTCACCTGGTCAACTTCTCAGCTGGTCTTGTTTCCTCAGACTGGAAGCTTCTGTGTCCTCATTCCAATGGCTCTCAGCTGAACTGCTCCTTGAAAGCCTGAAGCTTAACCAGCTAAAAGCTTCTAGTTTCTGGTCCTCATGCCTCATATACCTTTCTGCTTTCTACCACCACTCCCTGGGATTAAAGGCTGGCTTTCTGGGATTAAAGGCATGTGTCACCATGCCTAGCTGTTTCCAATGTGGCCTTGAACTCACAGAGATCCAGAGGGATTTCTACCTCTGGAATGCTAGGATTAAAGGTGAGTGCCACCATTTTCTAGCCTTTGTATCTTATGGCTGTTCTGTCTCTGACCCCAGATAAGGTTATTAGGGTACACAATATTTTGAGGAACACAATACCACCACATTTCCCCTTTTTTGTCTAAAATTTTAAAAAGCTTATAACTAATACAAGAAAAATTATGTCCAATAAGTATATACAATATACACAGTCAAGATTACATTAACGATGTCTAGTCCATTAACATTTGACAGATTCAGACAAAAACCTCCATTATATATATTAACAATGTCCAGTCCAGTAACATTTGATAAACTCAGACAAAAAAAAATTTCATTACTTATCCTATTTAAAACAAGTAGTTCCTTTTTAAAAGTATTTTTTCTTTTCATAATAGATTCAGTAATCTACCTTTTGTCATTTTTATATCTTCCCCTTTTTCTTTTTAGTGTAGATTCAGTGATCTACCCATTTATCCTATTATTCTTTATCTTTTTCCTCAGAATAGATTCAGTGATCTACCTCATATCTCTATTCTTTTCCCTTTTTTTCTTTTTTTTTTAAAAAACAAAACCTCTGAATCTAATCTCCATGTTCAGCTTTTTTCTTGACCATTAACAATTAACAACTTGTAACCAACAGTCATAAACAATGACAATATCCATAACTCATTAAATGACCAAAAACCTCCCATCCCACCTCTTAGGAATGTGGGTGTCATTTTCTTAAAATTACTTCCTGCTTTCTGGGGGTGAAGACATCTTTAGGGAATTATGAAAAGAAAATTTTTGGGTTAATTGTCAAGTCCTGTATCATTTGTCCAGTCTCTGCATAGTGAGAAAGTTCAGGGCTTGTTTCAAGTCCTTGTTCAAGTAGTCTGTCAGGCTGGATCATCTCACCTAGCCATCTTGAAATTGTCCTAAACACTTTGCAGTCCAAAGTTGATCTTTCCTTGGTGTTAATCAGCTTAATGGCTTTACCATAGTCTATGTGGAATCATCTTTGTGGAGTCCTGTCTTCCTTTTGAATATTTCAAAGTTGCTGTTAGGTGTGGTCATGGTTCCCTGCAGATTTTTATTTATTTATTTATTTATTTTTGTGCCTCCCCTGTGGTTTGGAGTAATCACAGTCTGATAAATGTCTGTCTTTTGGAACCATGAACGTTCTTCCCTAGAAGAGAAAATCTTCACAGCAATTTCTCCCCACCATTTGTTTTGCCAAACTTTTCCAAACTGACCTTTGCCGATACTTTCTTGTAACATGATGGTCCTGGCAATTCTTCTCTGAACCAGCAGCAGTAAACCCTTTGTCCCAGGTAACAGCATCACCGCAGTCACCAACACGAAGAGAAGAAGCCAACAATTCGGAGTAGCAGCCACTGCCTCCATGGTTCCACCGCCACTGTTTATGGCCAGGTCCCAGGCCAAAACTTCTCCTGAGCAAGCCTCCTAAGCTGGCCTCAAACTCGAGATCCTCCTACCTCTGCCTCCTTCAGTAAATCCTACCAGCGTGCGCCACCACAACCGGCCGAGTGTAGCTCGGGTCTGAGCTGGGGCCTACAAGGCCCCAGGCAAGCACTTTTTCGTGAATTTGTACCACAAACGTTGGGCGCCAGATGTAGCAGGAATCTTAGAGAGTCTTTATTACATGCCCACCAACCAGCAGCGGCCTTTGGCTTTCTGTTTTCCTGAGCCTTGTGAAGTGACATGCTTCCTACCCAGAGCCTGTCTGTGAGGCTCTAAACCCCTAAGAGACTCCCCAGGGGCCTGGATTCCACCATTGTCTTTTCCCCAAGGAAGTTTACAGGCTCAGGCTGCCAGACTCCAGGACATCAGAGTGCTACTTATGGCTATAAAGGGTACACCTCAACTGCATGTGCCCCTCTTCCTCAAATATGTGGCATAAAATCTCCCTTTTCCCCTGAGACCTATAAGAAGAGATGCCCCAACTCTGCCTGAGAGAGCTGAATCTCTCCAAAGGCCCCAACATGCCACCTGCCTGTCTGTCCATGGCATTAGTAATTCTTCTAATAAACCTCTTACCCAATAAGACAATCTGCCTTAGTGTCCCCCATGAATGGAGACCTAGAGTCATTTACTTGTTCTCTTGAGGAGGAAGGTGAAGTCAAGAGGCTCGTAAGTAGGAGGGCCACAGTCTTCCATCATCTCTGTGGCGAAGAGCCTTCCTGGCTTGAAGGAAAGGGCCAGTAATGTGATTCTAAGAGACCCAACTGATGAACTAGATATGGTACGTGCTGGTAGACGTAGAAGGAAAAAAAAAAACAGGACTGTTTCTATCCGGTTCCCTGGGTTCTTGATGTCATAAAACACAGCAACTATATAGAAAAAAAGATGCAAGCCACCGCACAGAGAAGGGTGCCCTTCAGAATGCAACTGTGATGGGTGACTCTTCATTAGAGACTCATCAGAACTGCGTTCTGAGAACTCACCGTTCCTTTGAAGTTAACATATTAGGAAATCACTTTCCAAGTCGGATCACCATCCGCTCTAGATTTTTCCTAATGGCTGAGTGGCAGAAAAGCTGACTAATTGTTTAAGTTGTAACCAGGAAGGAAAAGAAAATAGCATTCTTTGTGATAAACACAATAGCAATAATATATCACAGGGCTGGGGGTGTGGAGCTCAGATTACCAGAGCGCTTGTTTCGCATTCATGAAGTCCTGGGTTCAATCCCCAGCAACTCATAAACTTGCCACGATGGTGCATGTTTGCAATCCCAGTACTATAATTCCATATAGGGGGGTCAGAAGTGCAAAGTCATCCTAGGCTACATATCAAGCTGGAGTCCATCTATGTGAAGCCTTCTCGTGAGAACTGATGCTCGTGATAATGCCCAATAACCAATGAGAAAAGAATCTGGAAGCAAATGGCATTTGCCAAGCGTGATTTTTTTTTCTTCTGAGCCGTTGATTCCTTTCACATGTTCATAGCAGTTCAATTCCTTAATGTAGCCCTACATCTTAATAATCTCAATGTGAAAGTAATTTCTTTAAAATATTAAAGTTCGACTTGCCATTAAAGTAACCATTATCATCCTTGGTGTCGTTAATATCACTTTACCGACCTTTCAGTCTAAGGAGTGTGGAGAAATTGGTCATTAGCATCTCTCAGGTTTGACTCAGGATCTAGGCTGTGTAAGACCTGGAGGCTGCAAAGAGGAAGTGGGCAGCATTCTGTCCTTGGGTATCAGGTCTAATGCCTACTACAAGCCCGGAAGTTCCTGGCTTTCTAGGTTTCAGGAAGAGGCACATTTATCCAGTGCCTGGAGGAGCCTTCTTCACAGCGTCTTCACAGCTCCTAGGGGTTACAAACACACCACGAGAGAATAAGGACATGGAGACACAGCATGCTCAATTAAGGAGTATGTAATAGAAACACGGCTATTTTAGGTAGCCGTAGCATTTAGATGTGAACCTCGAGACTCTCCTGTGACCACATCTGTGTATATTTATAAACTTAGCATAGAAACATGCGTCACAACTGATCTCTTGAAGTAGCAGAGATTTCTGTGTGTGGGATGACTGTGGAATGTGACTGTGAGATTTGAAAGGGCAGTGGGGTGGAGAAAGTAATTGTTCCAGCTGAGCGACTCTCCACAATGCGTTTTTGATGCAGTGACTAATTATTGTGATTATTTTCATCAGCAAAGATGCCGGTAGAGCTAGACATATTTATTTTCTCTTTTCCCTCCCTAAAAAGTATAATATTTCAAGCTTTAGAGGCATTCCATATGTCCCCTCCCTATACTTAGGAAGGATGCTCTCGTATGTTGCCACAAATGGCGAGCTATCTTGCTTCCACTATCCCTTCTGTGACAGTAGTTCTCTCTTCTAGTATCAGCTTGATAAAGCCAACCAGAGCTTGATGAAAACCCCCAGCCCTGACTTGCTAATATCCTCAGCTGACCTTTTGGGCTCTCTGTCATGTAACTGCCTAGGGTTGTTTGCCAAAATGTTAGAATTTAATCTAATGATCACTCATAGTAGTTCCATAGGGGGGGAATAGCAGTAAGTATAGAAATTGTAAGTCTTTGGAATTGGAGTTTTGTTCCTTGTAAAATTTATGGCCATAGTTTTAGAGGTTTATATCAAACATGGCCTCTCTACTGAATACTATCCAAAAAAAGTTACAGAAGAAAGCCAGAGAACTGTTTCCACAGTCAGAAAGATGAAAGAAGAATACCGATCATGTCAAACGATGACTCTTTAAATTTCTCTGTTTCCCTACACTTTGTACACACACACACACACACACACACACACACACACACACACACACACATTCTTTATATGACTGGGAATGATACACCGATGGGATCTGAAATCAAATGAGCCAGGAAGCTTATTGCTTAAGATGTGGCTCGTGAGAAACTGTCCAGTTTTTTAATAGTGAGTCTTCTACACAGCCATAGAAATAGGCACTAACAGAAGTCAAGTGTGTCTGTCTCCTTCTCATCCCAAAATTGTTAGTACGGGACAAGTGCCTGAGTCTGTACGCACTTGAATTGGTGTTATTATTGAATGCACCTCCATTTAAAAAAAAAATCCATCACATAATTGTCTGTTATTTGCTCAGACAATTATGTGGTTAATTTGATTTTTCAGTCTTTGAACAAAATCTTTGGTAATTTAAAATGCCTAATGAGTGGAAGACATTGTGACCACCCTTCCTTCCACATGAATGAAGTCTGTCCAAGAATGATCATGCGTGAAAATCAAACTGTATTTCAATTTTCTAGAGCTGACAAGTAAATCTAACCACTATACATTCATTTAACAACATCAAAATTCGTAATCCTGGAGTTTTATAATGTGTGTGTGGGGGGATCAGTAACTGAAGGATATTCATTTTTAAAATTTAGTGGGGGGGGGCTATAATGTGTTGGGGGCACATGCCGTGGTAGATTCTGGGAATTGAACTTTGGTCGCCAGACTTGGGCGGCAAGCACCTTTATCCACCAAGCTATTTCTCCTTTTCAGCAGGGAGGGGGTGACAGTGTAAAGATGTCTGTCTGTTAAGAAAAAACACGTGAAATCGGATGAAAAAGCACAGGTACAAATTTCAGAAAGTTTGCTTTAAAGCGGCAATGAGACCTGCTAATATCTCAGAGAAGACTATGAATGTCAACATACTTCATGCGTTCTTCATCCAGAATGGCTTCTCTTATACTCAGATTATGGCTATTTATTATTTAACAAATTGCAGTTTTTAAATGTCTTCAGTCTTACTTAGAGATCTAATGAGGATCTACCATTATGAGTTTTTCTTTCAGGCATTTTTGGAAAAAATCCAAAAGTAGACTTTGCACTTTTGACTGCAGAGAACGGTTTAATGAAATAGTAATTGTGGAGCTTATTCATATTTATTGTATTTTTCTTAAAGATGGCCGGAATATATTTCACATTTCATTACTGTGTCATAATGCAGCAGAATAAGCTTAAGACGTGAGCCACTTTTTGCTCCAGCACAATCACTAAACAGCCCTATAAATGGAGAATCCTCTGAAAATGGAACTTTCTGATCTAGTGTTTTACCCTTCTCCAGATAGTACAATTCAGAACTCCATTCTTTTCAATTTTAACAGTAATTGGCTTTTCAAAAAACTTCAAAGTTGGGAGGTATATTAGTCAGGATTGCATCCGGCTGCCAGACTCAGACAACCTGCAACATCTTAAACAGGAAGCTGCCAGACTCAGACAATCCATAACATCTTAAACAGGAAGAGGCTTTGGGGCCTGGACACTGCTCGTCCTCCTTGGCAAATGGCTTTTGTTCTCTCGATCATAACATGGCTGCTATGCATCCTGACCCCCTGTCTGCGTTCCAGGAAGGAAGAGAAGGTCATAGTGAAGGACAACAGGCAAGAGGCCTTACGCCTGTGCCCATTGAATTTCTCTTTGTTTAAAATAGATATAACTATATACCATCACAATGCATTCATTTAAAACATATATTCCAATGGTTTTCAGTGAGTCCTCACCATTATCTAATTCTATTATCCTCAAATAAAATCTACCTATCAGCCCTCAGTAACCATCCCTCCTCCATCCCCAAATTCTGGTACTGTGAGTTGCTTTTTCTGGCACTTTTGGTAAATTGAATTAATAATATGTGGCCTTTGTCTCTGGCTTCACTAGCACAATATTGTCACCATTCATCCACTAAATGGGAATTTTAGTAATCCAGTCCTTTTTATAGCTTCATTGTATGGCTATAACCCATTGGTATATGGACATTTGGGCTATTTCCACTCTTTGGCTGTTAAGAATAATGCTGCTGTATTTATGTTTGAGCTTTTATATAGAAATATGCTTTCCTGTTACTTGGATATAGCTAGGAGTTGCTCAGCTGTATGGTAACTCTGTTTTGGTATTTTGAGGAACTGTCAAGCTTGTCCAAAGAGTGCCGTGGGCTGGAGAGATGGCACTTTAGGCAAAGGTGCTTGCCAGGAACACTGATAACGAGTTTGATCCCCAGGTCCCATATGGTGGAAAGAGAGAGCTGATTACAAGCTGTTCTTTGATCTACATACATACACACACACACACACACACACACACACACACACACACACACACATAAATAAAAATAAATTAAATAAATAAATGAAAATAAATGTGAGGGGGTGGAAAGTATGTAAGATAGGTTGAAGTGCTATGTGCAACACTGTTCCCTAGACATCATAAAACTACTATAATCATTAACCCACATCAACTGTAGTGACCAGCTCTGGGCCAACACAAGACCAGCCCCATCGACAGCCATTCGGAGAAGTGGAAGGTATTGGTTTTAAAAAATAATAAGCGGCGCTGTTACTAGACAAAAAGGTCATGAGACACGACAAAACCCAGTATCAGAGCTTTATTAGCGGGAGGGGAACAGAAGAGGGTAACCAGGCCTGGGGAGACACATGTGCAGAGAGAGAGGGGCGGGAGGGAGAGAGAGACAGAGAGACAAAGACAGAGAGACAGAGACAGAGAGACAGAGAGAGGAGGAGGAGGAGCAGAGGAGACAGAGGAGGAGTCTGTGTCTGGCTTTTTAAGGATTCTCCTGCACATGTGCAGGTGGACTTACGGAGCTATGCCATGTGTGCACTGATTGTGTGACGGTGCTGCACGCATTGTGAGATCACGCAGCACACGGATGACGTAAGACCCCTTACTTAGCTACTGAACTGCGCATGTGCGCTCATGCAGCTGGCGGAGTGGCAGAATCCTAACAGGAGGGGCTCGTGGGGCCCTCCCCTTCACCTCTAAACTATGCTATCGATAGATTCTGGGAGAGGGGATCTTGTCTTTAGTGGCATGCGTACTGCTGAACCCACCAAGCTATCACGGATAGTTTCAAACCCACAGTCACACAGATGGCCTCGCGGCAATCTCGGCGGGTCCCAAAACAACGTAGACATGAGCAGTGAAGAACGGTGAGGGTGGAATTCTGGGCGGTAGGCAAGTGGGAGGCGAGAGTGGTCAGTATGCAAACGGGATGCATGTGAAACTGTAAAAGAGTAATAAAAATTAAATACATAAACGCAATTTTAAAAAGAAAGGAAAGACAAAGAAGCCACATCATTTTTCAATCGCACCAGCAGTGCATGGACTTCCAGGGAGCCTATCTATCTCTTCAACAACCTTTTCAAGAAAGCATCCCCCCAGTCCTCCAAAGAGCCTTCTTCTCTCATCTCATTGGACGGAACTGGGTCACATGACCGCTCTCCCACCGAGAGAGCTTGGGAAAGTGAGTAGTCCAACCTTTACATTTCTGGTGCAGAAGGAAGATGAAGGTTGGATTTTGTCTCCTGAGAGAATGTTATGTTTTCTCACAGAAAATCCCTCAAATCCCCGCTGCATGTAGTGGTATCCACTGCAGTCCAAACTGCTCAGGAAGCTGAGACTGGAAGAAGACCACTAGAGAGTCCGTACTGGGCAACATAGTGAGACCTTATCTGAAACATAAAATAAAAAATAAACAAACAAAAACCATAATGGGCATGTGATCTGGTTTATCACCATGGAAGTTAGTATGCCAGTTCCTCGAAGAATTAAAAATAGAACTGCCATATGACTCAGACACACCGCTGCTAGGCTGGCATCCACCTGGTGCACCGAGTCAGCGTGCCACAGAGGCAGAGGCACGTTCATGTTTATTGCTGCATTAGTCATGAGAGCCAAGACAGAGAACCAGGCTAGATGCTCGTCAACAAAGGAACGGAGGAAGAGAATGTGATGTGTACACAATGGAATTTTATTCAGCCTCGAAGAGGAATGAAATCATGACACATGCTGGAAAGCGGATGGAACTGGGCATGATCATAGGCAAAAGAAGCCTCAGAAAGACAAGTGTGACGTGTTTTCCCTCATATGCAGAACCTAGATTTAAATCTGTGTATACTTGCATGTGTGTGTGCATATAAATGTGTGTGTGCATAAACACATACACATATGCAGGGCATGAGAGCAGAAAGGAGATGCCTGTGATGGAAGAGGAATATAAAGGGGGTGGGGCAAATGAGAACAATGGAATATATGTGACCTGAAAGCTGGAGGACGTTTGTCAGAGAGGGAGGGGACCAGGAAGGGAGAGGGAGGAGGAATGGAGTCGTGATATATATGCACAACGTTACAATGAAAGCCGTTACTTTGTATGCTAAAAATTACCTTGGATCTTTTACTATCATCATCATCATCATCATCATCATCATCATCATCATGATTTTGGCTTTTGAGACAGGGATTCTCTGTGTAGCCTTGGCTGTTCTGGAACTCACTCTGTAGACCAGACTGGCCTCGAACTCACAGAGATCTGGCCGCCTCTGTCCCCCAAGTGCTGGAATTAAAGGCGTGTGCCTGGTCCAAACTTGGATCTTTATATACAAAGTAAAATAAGCTGAAAACGCACTCCAGTAACACAAATCTCTCTGTCTCTGTCTCTGTCTCTCTCTAGTAGTGGGAACACCCTGCTGGAACACTCCCAGCAGGAGACTTCTGTCTCTTCAAGGAGCCGTTGTTTCATGTTTGTGTGGTTCTTGTTGTTAGTGTTTCCTGGAGACTGAAGAGGAGATCTAATATTCTCCCTTCAGAAGTAATAAAACAAAGCGAATGTGGGGATGGAAATGTAGTGGAGTCATTAATAATGTAAATGTGATGTTCCAGCCATTATTGCCTGGCTCTCGGGAGGGCTCTGTAATTGTCTTCTTCTCTTCTATCTCTACCCCCACTCCAGTTTTCCCTTCTCTTTCTATCATGGGATGGCGCGGAAGATGCACTTTGTTATTGTTTACTGATAAATTATACATTTCTAGGATGCCAAGGATGTTGTTGTCTAATTGACTTCGGTCCACACCTGCTATACGGGAGGTGCACGTGTGAACATGAAGGAATGTCTTTCCGGTGGTAGGGAGAAACAATGGGCGATGGAAGAAACCATTCACAGGCCTCAGCCCTGGGTTATCAGCATGCAGGGTGCCCTAATGAGTTGCTGAATAATGTAACACTTCTTTAGTTCTTTGGCTGCTTCATGATTAAATGTTATAAATATTTATGATTTATTACTGATGCTTTGGATGGGATAGGCGTTGGGAGGCTCATGGATCACAGGGATTGGAAAGGAAAATAAGAAAATAAAATGACACAAAGCTGCTTATTTATCACACTGCTCTAAAGGACTAGGTGGTTTGTCAGAAGCCCGTGGAAGGAAAACTGCCCAAAGGAAAACTGCCCATTCACAGCACTTCCTTTTCCCATTGGTTACTTCTCATAAGCATATATCGACAGAAGATAGGAGTTCATACGATCACTTTCTAGTAACGACCCACTTGCCTTTGGAGGGTTCTGTTCAGCTGCACGGTCACAGAGTTCAGCATTCGGTGCCCAGCAACAACGTCATGTTGGGCTATCAGGGGCGCCATCGCTGGGGGCTCTTTTCTGCAAAGCCAGAACCAGGGCTGAGAGTGTCCACGGCCCCAACTCTAGCTGCATCTTGACCTGGTTGCAAACTTTGTTTCTTCCAGCTTCTTTGGTGCAACTGGTGACTAGCTTAAACGCTGACGATAGAGATACTTGCTCCAGGAAGCTGAGTTTGATTCCTAACTCCCTGAGCCACGTGATCTTGATGAAGTTGCCCCCTCTGAGCTGGAGTCCCTCGTGGAATTACTGCAAGGGTCCCAAGAACTGGCGCACATGCCTCCCTGGCCAACAGTAAGTGCTCCGTTAAGTAGCAGGCATCACCTCTACCTAAAGGAATCATTAGCAAATCTTTGACTTCCACGGCACCTTAGGACAGAATTACCATATAAGAGTGGTCAGATAAGTGTATTACTGAGACATGAGGAAAATTTAGCACATATAGAAAAGAGAAGACTGGTTTTTCTCCTTTAACTGATCCTATATCCTATATATACTGAGAACAAAGTCATTGAACTGGGCCTTTGCACCTGTGTTATCTCGCTAGATTTTTCTGCATCCACTCTTCACTTTCCTCATGAGAAAATCAAGACCTTGAGAAGTGGAATGATTTGCCCAAGTACATGCGCTACAATGGCGTCGGGATTTGTATCCAGGTCAACCACCCAACATGTGCACAAGGCAATGGCAGGAGTGTTTTGAGTTCTGCTCTCTTACTGAAGAAAAGGAGAGGCAGGCCTGGCATGGGCACATGCCTTGGTGCACACCTTCAGTCCCGGCACTCAGGTGGCAGAGGCAGGCAGCTCTCTGTGAGTTCAAGACCAATCTGGTCCATAAAATGAACTCTAGACCAGTCAGGGCTACAGAGTGAAAATCTTTTTTTTTTTTTTTTTTTTTTTTTTTTTAATTTAGCAGAGGGTGGCAGAGAGGGAGAGAGGAGAAGGGGTGAGGGAGGAGACATTGAGGGAAAAGGACCCTTCCCTTTAAGGACAGTTTCTTGAAAGAGTCAACTCAGCCCCCTTGTCCTCTTGCCATACAGATATCTGTCCTATAGCTTCAAAACCGGTCTCGTTTTTTGAGGCTCCCAATCTAGACTACTTTGAAATATAAAATCTCACTGATTCTCTGAGTAACAAAGGAAGGTCACGTAGATAGAAGTTAGTCTCTTTTAGCTTGTCCTGACCTGAGTCTAAGAAACCTTTGCAGTGTAGACACGAAGGCTGTACTACTGCTCACCCCATCCAAGGGAACAGATAAAAAAAAAACCTCACACTTCCCAAGGTGTTCCTGCTGATGAAGAAAGCGACAGCCACTACCTGTGTGTGACTGACAGCTCGGTGTCCTCAGCCAGATAATGAAATCTCTCCCGAATGCAGTTACCTTGTGTACGAATACTGAGGTCATATATTCGTGTCACTGAGGGAATTTCATGTTTCTTTAGGTGAAAAGGGATCTTTAATAACTCATCTTTCCCAGATTCCCCTATTTTTTTTATCCAGACAAAAAGAATCAAATAATCCTATCACATAGCAAGAGGCGAGCATTTAAAAGACCCAAGAGAGTTAAAATCTTCCCGGGACTAGATAGAAGGTCATTCAGTCTCCCCAAACCAGAAAGTCCTGAATGGAAGAGACAAAGCAGCTGGCAAAACCAGCCCGGCCGGCTATTGCTGGGTTGAAAGGACCTCAAGTGAGGGTCCTACTTGCGCCAATAGGTGAAATCTGTGTGATACGGAGGCAGGGAATGACTTAACTTCATTTCAGATCTACCAGGCACACTGGCGAGTATTTTAGCTGATTTACTCCTGCACACAGTACCATGCAGTAGGAAATACAATCTTCAAATCAGAACCATGGAAACGGAGGCTTAGAGAAAAGATGGGACTGACTCCCCAGCTCCACGGATGCTAAAATGACACAGCGGGAACGGAAATCTAGGCCCACGGTTACCGAGACCGAGACCGACGCCTTCTCTCTTCTTTTTATCTTTTCTCTTTCCTCTTTCTCCATCCCTCACCCCCACCCCCACCCCACTGTGTCGCTAAGGATTGAGACCTGGGCTTTGTGTATGCTAGGCAAGCACTCTACCAGCCCAGACAGGACTTGGTGTCTGGCCAGGTTGATCCCAAACTCTAGATCCTCCTGCCTCTGCCTCGTTTGTGTGCATTGCATTATGAGCATGGACCACTACACTCAACCGTTCAGTTCTCTGCAACTTCACCTTTCTTTAAGATCTGGTCCCACTTGAAGCATGTTACTTAACTTCTGCTCCCTAACAAGCCACCACAAAGACAGTAGCTTAAAACAACACCCATATCTATGAGTCAGGAGTTCGGGCACAATTTAGCTAGGTGTTCTGCTCTGGCTCCTTCCCAAGTCTGCAGTCCTCAGCCAGGGTCAGGATCTTAACAGAGGCTCAACTCAGGAAAGGTCTACCTCCGAGTTCCTTCTAAGCTTGCAAGGACTGAAGCTCTTGGCTCCTCTTGTGAGCCACAGGCTGCCCTGAGCTCTCTGCTGTGTCCATGTGGAAGCTTATTTCATCAAAGACATCAAGGGAGAGTTTGCTGTCAAGATGGAAGTTAGTCTTGTACAGAGTAACCTTGACGGTGGTGCCCCCCAGCACTTTGCTCATGCACAAGTCATAGATCCGCCTACATTGAAAGGAATATGGACATGGAAGGTGGGACATCTCAGAATTACGCCAAATGTTCCCTATTTCCCTTCACATTTCTACCGACTCATACACCTGTCAGGAAGTCCCTTGTGCAGAACAATGACAACAAAAAGTTTATACTGACTTTCCAAGTTCCCCAAAGAGGATAAAGATGCTGGCCAATTGGTACAGTACTTGCCTGGCAGGCATGAAGCCCTGGGTTGGAATCCTACAAATAAGGCATGGTGGTGCACACCTGCAATGGCAACACTTAGGAGGCAGAGGGAAGAGGATCAAAATTCAAGGTCATCTTTGGCTACATATTAAATTCAAAATAAGCATACAGTATATGAGTGCTTATCTTAAAAACCAACTAACCAACCAAAAAATTCCAAACACTTAAAAACCCCAGCTGGGATTTAAAAAAATATTTATTATCTTTGATTGTTTGGTTTTTGTTTTTGTTGTTGTTTTCAAGACAGAGTTTCTCTGTGTAGCCCTGGCTGTCCTGGAACTCATTCTGTAGACCAGGCTGGTCTCGAACCCGAGTGCTGGGATTAAAGGCATGAGCCACCACCGCCTGGCATCTTGGGCTTTCTTATTAGCTGTATTGGTGCCCTATGTCTGTAAATGTTTGTTGCATGTACAGCACCAGGAAAGTGAGCAGTTAACAGACCAGTAGGTTAATGAGATAAACTTGTGGATTGGTTCCAGAGGCTGCACATGCTCTCTGGAGGACTTCCAGCCAAGACTCTCCTGGGTCAAGTCAAGGTCCCACTGAGGGAATGCAAGCCGAGAAACCCCACAGAAATGCTAAGGCTTCTGGAGACACAGGCCTGCAGGAAACAGAACAATGCAATCCCTGAAAGAAGCTGGTTCTGAGATGATCATTTTCGCTGCTTTTTGGTGCTTAAGCCCCACTCCAGGAGGGGAATGCAGTCTGCCTGAATTATAGCAGCTTTAAAAAAAAGTCTTTTCTTCACTATCACCACATACATATGTCTGTGTGTGTATATATGTATGCATGACACCCAAAATTTAGCACATGAATTCTCACTGCCGCAGCAAAAACGGTGCTCCTGCTCAAGCATCTTGATGTACACCGCATCCAAAAGAAGCTTTGGGAGTCTTCCAGAGCCTGGGGTTGGAGGTCAGGATGGGGACCAAACCCACCCACCTCCTGTCTCCGTGTAATGTCTTCAATAACTTCAGCATAGTGTGACACTGGTTTACCAGGGAAAAGCTAACAGATTTTTTTCTATAAATAACTGCCTGGCAGTGCTGTGGTGACAATTTATATAATAGAACTCATGCTTAAATAATAAGGTAACAGCTTTGGACTGTGAATCTTAAAATGTTTTATTGAAATGTAGACTGATTAACAGGCAAGACTCTTCTAATTACTTTAATGATAGGCTCTTAATGACAAGAAGCCATAGAAATAAAAACACGTTAAAATGACATTTTAAATGAAGCGGCACCTGGAAGCCTGGACTTTTCCAAGCAAATGGGGTGACCCATTGTTATCTGGAGACAATGTGTGTGCACACAGGGGTGGGAAGGTGCTCCTGGGGAGAATTATTTGTGACCCAGTTTCACTGAGGATGCAGTTAGGATAAAGATGTGCGGCACTGTAAAATGAATACTGGACTCAGAATCAAGGGCTGCCTTCTGATCGTGACATTGCTCAGCTGTTTGGCCACGTGTCCACTTCACCTTCCTTGGGCTCCATATTTCATATGTAAATCATGGAGAACGAATCTAATGGCTGTAAACTCCTCTTTCAACTTTATAACTCTGCAATTTCATTATTCTATTATGGAGAATGATAAACCTTCTGGGGAAAGAGATTGATTGAGTACATCTGTTATTAATTCATAAGCACACGTAATAATGGCAGCTTTAAGGACACAGGCAGGACTTTTCATGAAATTTAACAACACTAAATGAGAAGGGCTGGACCGGCAGAGGTGTTTACTGCCACGCCTGGCTACCTATGTTAAAGACACACATAGTAGATGGAGAGAGCCAGCTCCTGAAAGCTGTCCTCCAACCTCCAAACACATGACACACACACACACACACACACACACACACACACACACACACACAAATAACAATTTATGATTTTAAATAAAAAATGGACATATACCTATGTGCCCAATACCAGGCTTGAATGGAAGAAAGGATAATGTGTATCTATCTGCCATTCAGTCACTCATTTCCTAAGCCAATGTGTATGGTTTTTAACAAGGAAGGTTTCACTGAGAAAGTAACATATGAAGAGAAATCTAGGAACAGGTGAACAAGCCAAATGGATTGATTACGTTGTGGAAAATGTGAATGAAAACTCCTGAAAAGCTCAGCCTACAGAGACTCATTGGCTGGTTAGAATGTCAGTACTGTGAGAGGTTGGAATGTTGCAAGTCCAGAGGCTAATTACCTTATCTTGGGCTAGTTCTAGCCCTCCAGAACAGCCACTCCTCACCTCAGAATCTCTTAACTAAGCAGACTACCAACTTCCACTAATCCAAAAGCTAAAATGACATCACATAGGATTTGGAGCATATAGAAAAGCTTCCCTCATCTCTGTACCCATCTCTCAGATGGACCCACTAATGTATTTTAAACTTCCTGTGATTTATGGCTTTCTTTGTTCTGTATGGCTATAAAAACTTCATGAAACTGCATCTGTGTTGAAACATGGAATTTGAGGGAAACTAAATCTGTGTTCCTGGGCCATGGTCACTCATCTATGCTCCAGAATAAACATTTTCCCGTTCCCTTTAAGGTGAGAGCTGTTGTTTTTGCAGGACAAAAGGCATTCCCACGGAGGAAGTGCAAACTGAACACTTCTGAGTAGGAGGTGGCTTGTATTGTCCTGGGATTAGTGGAGAGGCCAGGACGGTGAGGAAAGCAAAGGGAGGTAAGTCCCAGAGACACCCACAGCTGAGTCATAAAGTGTAAAACCACGTCCATCTACAGTACAACTTGTGCACTTCTGTCTTGAAAGTCCAGAACATTCTCAGCCACCCTCTCTGTGCAAACATCTTATCTGTTGCTCGGCCCTCCTTCTCAGGAATTCCTGCTGCAGCTAGAGTTGCTCAGCCCCTTTTCCTTGCTGACATATCTTAGCTTTAATCTCCCGACTATTCTCTGCAGCATTCTCTGAGTTTCTCAGTATATTTCCCGAGTCTTCAGCCATCTGTTTATGTCCAGTCTGGAGTCATTTTATCAGTGCCTGTTTTCTTCGGTGATTGCTCCATCTTCTTCCCAGCATTCCCCCATCCTGTTTCATAGACACCTGTTCTTGTTTCATCTGATGCTCAGGTTTCAATTTCTCATTTTGTATTTGTTTGTTTTTTAATGAGTGCTAGCCTTTCTTTTATTTCTTTGGGTTGTCTTGACATAGTTATTTTAAGGACTTAAAAAATTAATCTATTATTTCCATTTCACTTTGAGCAAAAGCATCTCCTCGTTATTTCTACCATTTTTCATCTTTCCATGTGTTTTGGAGAGGTGGAGGCCCACTGTATATAGGTTTTATTGTATTCTGTCTCCCTTTCTAGATTCAACTGTTTTATGGCTGCTTTATCCTGGCCCTCAGGTCCCAGTGTGTAGACAGAGACCTTTTCACCCACAGTTCAGAAGCTTCATCCCAGTGCAATTGAAAAAGATCCCATCACCGACCCAGTCTTTACTTCAGGTAAGGTTTGTTATTTCCTACCTTTTAAGATACTCAGTTGGAGCCGGGCGTTGGTGGCACACGCCTTTAATCCCAGCACTCGGGAGGCAGAGGCAGCGGATTCTGTGAGTTCGAGGCAGCCTGGCTACAGTGAGCTCCAGGAAAGGGCAAAGCTACACAGAGAAACCCTGTCTCGAAAAAAAAAAAAAAAAAAAAAAAAAAACGAAGATACTCAGTTGCATACTCTCTGGATGCCAGGGAGGGGTCCCTGGGAACATTTCTCATCCTCCTCTCAGGGCTGGGGCAGTCCATGAAAGTTCACGCTTCACTCTCAGTGCCCTGCTCTACATGCACAGAGCACATCAGTCCCTGTTACCACACCAGATGTCCGCAGTTCACAGTCTGTGCTCACAGTCATGCTCAGCAGCCCGTGGCTTTAGCCTTAGTGACAGGGTTTCTCTGTGTAGCCCTGGCTGTCCTGGATCTCGCTCTATAGACCAGGCTGGCCTCGAACTCACAGAGATCCACCTGCCTTTGCCTCCCGAGTGCTGGGATTAAAGGCCTGTGCCACCACCCTGGGCTTCCTTAACTATCTATTTCTAATCTATTTTCAATCCTAAGCCTGTCTGCAGCATGCCCCGTCATTGGCTTTGGCTGTACCACGCTGTCTTGTTCTGGGAGATTTGTAACAGCTATCAGGCTAGACAGCTGGAGACAACATGCACGCGCACAGACACACAGACACACACAGACACACAGACACACACACACACACACACACACACACTGCGAACTTTTGGTAAGATCCTGAGCAGGGAGTAATGGAAGGAAAGCTGTATCTTAGGAAACAAGCTCCGAATGCAAATGACAGGGCAAACAGAATAAGGGCCAGAGAGGAGGCCGGGAACAGCCTTCGAGACACGCACACCTACCGTCTGCCCAGGCTTGTCAAGAGTCTTTCTCCCCTGAGGCAGTTCCTAGTCTGCAGGTCTCTTCAGCTAAGCTGCCTGGGACAAGGCCCCTTTTGACTGGTTCTGGTCCCTGAGATCCTGCCTGTTGCCTGGGGTACTGACACACGAGTATAAATCTCCTAGGAATAGCCACCTTGCTCTGCATATCCCCCCATATTGCCTCCCCCAATTCCCTCTGACTTCTGATGTGAGGCCAGTGACACTGGTTGGGTCACCCAGCTTCCCTCCACGCCCTCACCCGTGGTGCTTTCTGTCCTAGCCCCTTTCTTGGTGGGGGAGTGTTCAGTGGCTATTTCCCAACTCTTCGTCCCCTTGGGTTTTGTCACTGTGGCTAAGGACCATAAGACCTATCAGGTGCCTGTTTGTGGTTGGGACAGAATGGATGACGGGGGGTTTGTCAGGTCCTGGTCCTGGAGAAGTTAGAGCAGACAAACTATCTAAACTAGAACTCAGGTAGAGAGGGTTCCCAAGGTAGAAACCCACTGGCAATCTTGTAGTGCAAGTAGATGGTGGGTGTGTAACGATACAGAAAGCTAGTTATCCAACTGGGAGCGCAAAACAGGTCTGGACTCACAGTGAGGTGACCTGATGCATTGTTCCAAAGGCCTTGGTTGCAGCTCCAGAAATCCTTACAGTCTGGAGTCCAGACAGGTCATAAAAATGATATCAAGAAAGAAACAAGCTGGGGCTGGAGAGATGGCTCAGTGGATAAAAGCACTGGTTGCTCTTCTAGAGGACTTGGGTTCAATTCCCAGCACCTACATGACAATTCACAAAGTCTATAACTACTTTCCTGACTGTCTTCCAGCCTCCAAGGACACCAGGCACATACATGGTGTACATACATACAAGCAAAACACCCACACACATAAAAATGATATCAAGAGAGCTTAGCTAATGGATACAGATTCAAATGGCCTAGCTATTTGGATAAAAACTGACAGTAGAGGGTGTCTTGCATAGTTCAGTGTGTGTGTGTGTGTGTGTGTGTGTGTGTGTGTGTGTGTGTTTGTTATGTATGTATACATACACACATACATATAATAGCAATGTAACTTGTATAGAAATGAGTATTTTATGTATCAAGCTATTTTAAAGGTATAAAAATTCTGACTCAGCATCTAAAGAGACCTTCTCATTCCATGAGTCGTTCTCATTCTAAAATTGTTCCTTAGCACCGTGTCCTTTGTCCAGCTACCTGAATCTCTTGAGAATGTTTTCCCAGGCTGGGGATCTACAGCACTGTTGAAGGCAATAGTCAACAGGCGACTCGTATCAAAAGATGGTTTTTCTTTCTGTCGCCCGGCTAGGGGGCAGCCCAAGTGGCTACACTTGATTTTTTTGTTTGTTTCTTTTGGTTTTTCAAGATAGGGTTTGTGTGTGTGTGTGTGTGTGTGTGTGTGTGTGTGTGTGTGTGTGTGTGTAGCCCTGGCTGTCCTAGAACTCACTCTCTAAATCAGGCTGTCCTTGAACTCAGAGATCCACCTGCCTCTGCCTCCCCAGTGCTGGCATTAAAGTCGTTCGCCATCACTGCCACTCTTCACCACCACCACCACCCCAAGGCTTCTTTATTTGTTTTTAATTAGCTCCATTTCTTATTTCTAAGCTCTACTGTGTAAATGATCCTTTTCCATCCTTCCAGCTCTACCTAGCATCTCATTTCCTAGTTTTCCAAAGACAGTAGGGTACCTTCCCTGGCTGTACCCCCTGAACTGTGTGTGCCTGGGAGACCTTCGTCAGGAAACTCACTCAGCCTGCTTTCTGGTTGCTGCTGTTTCCCAGTGCTTAGTGGAGCTTCCGTGTGTTATCCCTCTGAGGTCACTGACTCATCACCTGGTTCACATCCCCATGTTTCTCCGGGTCAATGACAAAAGTGATTAAAAAGGTAGCAGGCCTCTGTCTCAAGAAACCAACAGGGAGACTTAGCTCATCATGGACGCTCTTGTTCTTCCCGGCTTTGGGTCTGACCTGCTTCCCTTCCTTTCCTTTGCTCTGGCCAAGTGGGTTGTCTTACACATTCACGTGGGACATTTCCTCCTTGAAACTGGCTCATCTAACACAAAGGAAGTGGACATTCCTCCTCCTCTTCCTCCCTCCCACATTTCCCCCCCTCACCCCTCTCTGCCCCTCATTACTGGCTAGGACAGTTTCCTATAGACATGCAGGCTATTTTGGGAACTGCTATTCTTACAAATCAGAATGGTTTGGTTACCTTGGAAAGGACGAACGAGCTAAAGACAGGAAAAGATTTGTTGAGTCCCTTGATCCATTCTCTCGTCTGTGTGAGCCAGCTCCTGCGCTATATGCTCAGTTGTTTATAAACATCCCAGAGAACATCCACCCCTCCATGCCTGTGGAACCTCAGTACTGACTTTTCCCCTGTGGCACTCAGCAGCCATTCGCTGAAGCTGTAATTAATTAACAGTGGCCACGACAGAGGCTTTATTGAAAACCCAGTAACCGGGACAAATCTTACGTGGAAAAAAATCCCACAGGAGCACCTGGGAGTGCAGCTCAAAGCTGAGACCCATGTGAGCGCCCCATGGAGTGTACTTCCATGTAACTAAATGATTCCCTTGGTCTCTCGAAGGCTGTCATTGCTTCCCTGCTCACTTCTGTTCTTTGGCACAATCTGAGAGAAACGTTCTCCTGGCCAGCTGGGGCTCTTTGCACGCCCATCTCTGCATCAGACGTTAGGAACTCGGCTCTTGCCCTCTCTCTTCTTCTCCCAGTCTGTAAACAGCACGCTTCTCACAGCTCTGAGGGTTTTGTACCTTCCACAGTTCTCTTAACTCAATTACTCTGTGTGTCCCTTTATCCGTCTCCTGAGTTGCAGCACACAAAGCCACTAGAAGAGGCTGTGGAGTGGCTTCTGGTTGTGTGAGCTCAGGTCATTCATTGTTCCAAGTGCTCAAAAAGGAGCTGCTGAGATGGCTGGAGTGGAATTTCACAGTAGTCACTTTGCCTCTGAAGGGCTCTAGTCCCAGAGCATCCTCTCTCCCCTCTGTGTCCTCGGGTCATCAACCTTTCATCAACGATGACCCTGCATCTCATCCTACAGGCCAAAATATACAAAGGGACAATTTCAACTCCAGTTGGATGCCAGCTCTATTGATGCCAGGCTCTACGTTAGGTGCCAATGACATGAAGACAAACAAGACTCAGTCTTTCTTTCCTAACAGCCTCCAGACTTTGGGTCTAAAAACACACACATGGATTAAAACTTTTTTTTCTAACCTTTATTGTTATGTATTGGGTGTTCTCTGCCAGCATGTATACCACATGCATGCCATACTCATCGAGGCCAGAAGAGGGTGTTGACCCCTTAGAACTAGAGTTACAGATGATTGTGAGCCTCAACGTGGGTGATGGGAATCAAACCCAAGTACTCTGGAAGAGCAACTATTACTTTTTTTAGTTTGTTTTTCAAGACATGGTTTTTCTGTGTAGTCGTGACTATCCTGGAATTCGCTCTGTAGACCAGGCTGACTTTGAATTCAGAGATCCACCTGCCTCTGCCTTCCAGGTGCTGGGATTAAAAGCATGTGCCACCACACCAAGCTATGAAACTCACATTCTTAACCACTGAGTCATGTTTCCAGCTCCTAGCAAGTTTACCCAGATTTGGCCTCTATCACTCCATATTGGTAAGGGGTATGACTACTATATCTGTGGAACTATGGATGCACACGGGAATGCTGGTGAGTCTCCAGTAGAAACATGGAAAAAGGAGCCTTAGAAAGAGTGCTCTTAAGGCTTGACAGACATAGGTTTTGAGGTGTGAAAAGAGAATTGGGTAAAAAGGGAGGAGAAGGCACAGGATGGGCAATGTGGAAACTGACTTGAAGATCAAATAATGGAGGTTGCATATAGACTAGACCTAATAAATAACATTTTCCCCAGCCAAACGAGTAAAGAAATGCTGTCATTAGCAGAAGAAAAACCAAACTCCAGAGACACAGAGCCATGAGAGATATCGACTGTTCAGGGAAGCTGCTGCTTCTGGGTGCCTTGGCCTGTCCAGATGTGGGTGATGAGGCAGATGAGAGTGGGCAGGCCCCGAGGAAAAGCTGCCTGGATGTGAGCACGAAGGAGAGAGGTGTGAGGCCAGGTGGATGAGGGTGGTATTCATTTGGAGTCAGAAGATGTGGCATCAAAGCAGTGTTACCAGAAGGGCTTGACTGCGGCCCGCAGAGACTGATGCTCTAGAAACTAATACAAACACACTGCAAATTTACTCTTGCTATGCACAACCCACAGTGACATTCGTTATTGTACGCTCTCCTGTTTTTTGTTTTCAATTTCATTGGTTTTGTTTATTTCTTCCGAGACAGAGTCTCATCATAAAGCCCAGGCTGTCCTCAAACTCACTATCCCCCTGCTTCAGTCTCCCTGGGTGTCGGGATGGCAGGCAGGTGCTTCCATGCCTGGCATTATTTCATCTTTTCAAAATGCTAGCCATTCTGCATAAGCCTTGGATTTCAAATCCAGCACAGCAAAACAGCCAAACCAAACCAAATCAAACCAGCTAACCAAACAAACAAAAAAATGCTAGTTATGCATACCTAAGCTTATCTTGTGGCCCAAGGAGTCATGACTCAAAGTTTCGATCTGGTCTAAAGAGTGAGTGCAAGTTTAAAGGGGAGTCACTGTCATGTGAGGGGTAATCAGAGCAGGGGAAACCAGGGACTAATCCGAAAAAAAAAAAAAAAAAAGAAAGGAAAAGACAAAGCCAGACACAATCTCAGGATACAGTTGGTCAAGCAGACCAGGCTGTGGGAAACTTGTTTTACGACGTTGGGCAGTGGAGTGAGCTGGTCAGCTCAAAGGCGCAGAGCTCAGGAAGATAACGCGAGTCTGTGTGTTGTTAAGGAGTTCTGGGATTCTTTGGTTCTGTTTTGTTTGCAGAGGTATAGACACTGAAAAACAACCCACTCCAAAAGAGAGAGACTGAACAAGCTTTGCTTGTTTTTCACAAGTCTGCTGCTTGGTGAAGCTCGGTCTGCTTCCTGGATTGGACTCATTCTGTATTTGAAGTCAGCCAGCAGGTTGCCTGGGCTTGGGTTGTTTATGACAGCCTTGACTAGAGAACGCTGGTCTCCTCAACACACCTCCTACAGCCCTCCAGCAGGCTGGTGTGGGCCCCGGGTTCCGGAGAAGAAACATACAAGTGTGTTTTGAGGCTCCGCTGTGTCGCTGTTCTTATCCCCTTGGCCAAAGCAAATCGCAAGGCAGAGATGAGAGCAAGTGTGGAGAGGCGCTAGCCAGGGGCCTGGGTACAGAGGGACACGTGAGGAAGAGCGGGCCATTAGGGTAGTCTCTCCTCACAGGAGAGGAGAAAGAAGGTCAGATTGGTGCTATTTAGGAAGGTCACATGGCCCTATGGCTTGGAGGGAGGTGATGCTGGCACTGAGATGAGAGGTCAGGTCACAGGATGTTAGTGATCTAGATAAGAGGTGATGAGGGTTCAGACAGGGTCTGCCACTGGGCAGAAAAGGATTGCTGGGTTTCCAGGGCTCAATAAATCATGCCTTCTTCCCTCCTGGGGTCATAACCAATGGAGATCCGAACATCTGGGCTAAGAAGAGATGGCTGCTCAGATAAGGTGGCCTTTCAGCTGCAGCCAGAAGAACTTTCTCATCTGCCCTCCAACCAGGCCTTGGCACAGCCCTGCAGAGGAGGTCCTGACCCCCAGGATCTCTGGTTCCCATTGTTCTAAGAAAGGAAAAGGGATGCACTCAATCTGTAACAAGTTGTGGCCACCCGTTCAAGGAAGTCTGTGTCAAGAGAGAGAAAAGCGGGCAGAGGGAGTCCAGGAACGATGCTCCAGTGCAGGAGTCTCGAGCGTTTCCTGGTATGGCCTCCATAATGTACAGTTTATGGGCCACTGGTTCTTTCTGGTGATTACTAACTAGTCTTCCCACTGTGGGGCAAAAGCAGCCCTGGGAAATCACGTGACCAGGTTCCAATACAGTGTTATTTAAGAACAGTGAAATGCGCAATTTCAGGTGCCACAGCAAATTCTTCTGATTCATTTGCACTATTATTTAAAATTAAGAACCGAAGCTGGGCGTGGTGGGTCATAATAAACGTCAGTACTGTGGAGATAGAGGAAGCTCTTGAGTTTGAAGCTAATCTCAGTTACACAGTAAGTTCCAGAACATTCTGGTGGATATGAGGCCCTATCTCAACAAACAACTACAACAACAATAAGAATTCAAACTGTTCTAAGCCTGTGGATTATACAAAAGTAGGCAGTGATTACATGATTTAGTGAAAAGCCCTTCTACAAGGAAATATGAAGTTGGGAGGAAGTAGTACTTCCACTGTTACCCTAACGAGAGTAACTTTTAAGTGTTGTTGCTGTATCATAGGAAATGACATCAATAAAGAGAGTCATTGCCATATCGTAGGAAATGACGTCACTATGATGAGAATGATAACTTTCAAATCAGAAGTGAAGTGAAGGAGGCTGGGAGATGAGAAAGATGGGAGGTTATTAACATTTATTAGTGTCTTCTCTGCGCAGTACACTATGCATATGGTATTAATCTTTTCCAAAATCAAATAAGGTCTTTTTTATGACCCCCAATTTGCTAGCAAGGAAGCAGAATTTCAGAGAGGTTAATTAACTAACCTTGCCCACGGCCACACAGCAAGCAGGGACAGAGTGGGTTTAAATCTAAAACGTCCTTCCCCTGACCTAGTACTTTGTTCAAACAAGCCTTCCAACATCGCCAGCTTGCAGCAGGTATACAAATACCTTCCTAAAGAACACAGTCTTCACAGGACTTCCTTATTTTGTTTTACTTCTGTTTTTATTTTCAAGACAGGGTCGTGTTTTGTGGCTTTATACTGACCTTAATCTCAGCATCCTCTTGTCTTGGCCCAAGTACTGGGGTTATGGACTGATGCCACCATACCCAGCTTTCACGGTCCTCTTGTCCTAACTCAGACAATGGCATAGACTTCAGAATGACAAGTGTCCACAAGACAAAAAGAGCTGAGATTCGTTAGTACTTCAGTCCCCAACAGTCCATCCCTTCCAGCGTCTTCCCTCAGACAGGCAAACACCCCGCAGCAGACAAGGTCCTTTCTTTCTTCTGTTCGTCTTTGCACATTTTTTTTCAATATTGAAGTAAAACACACACACATCCAAACCCATTTCAAAGTGTACAATTCGTTGCTTTCAAAACATTCACCTTGCTGCAGAGCCATCATCTACCCATTGCCAAACTCAAAGCCCAGGCTTTCTCATTTTGGAAGATACTTATCCGCCAGACCGGACAGTTTCTGGATGCCAACATGGGTGTCCATTTCATCTTCACACTCTTATAAACATTCCTAAGATGTTCAGTGAATCCGACTTGGATGGAATTCCACATACCTTCTTCCCTGTTTCTTTTCTGAGACACACTTGAAAGGCTCGATCTGGGATCAGCATCTAAGCTCTTTCCTGCTGGGCACCTCATCATGGAATCAGAGCAACAAGCTTCACAGTGGAATGGACCTCTGTCCTATTTTCTTTGAAGACGTTCCTGTCTTCCTTTTCTCATCTGGCTGCACACTGCCTGTGTGGATATTAATTTGCACTGAACTCTGGTTAAATTTTAAATGTGACTCCAGATTTATATTCGAAGTGAACAGCCACAAATCTGAATATTGAAACTCATTAAATAATTAATTTTTCTAGGATTTCTTCCACTTGGAGAACAGCAAATTTCCTAAGTACGTAAATGTGAGCTGAGAGCTTAGAAATTAAGGCAGATGATGTGTGTACTATCTCAGCGTGGAACGAGAAGAAACTGTGCATTATGTTCTTTAAATTACAATTTATTAGTCAAGGGGTTTATTTAAAAATACACTCTACAATCTAATTTCTCTTTGTACAAATTGTCAGATAGAAACTAAATCTTCCAGTTACTGCTTCAGAATGTTTCAGTCCCCCGAAATAGCTATAAATTAGACCCATTCACCATTGGAAAGCTCTGGGTTTTCTGCATTACGATTCTATGCAATTTCCATGCTATGCAAATGGTGCTTCACTGAATACCATCTAATGTATTCTTTCTTCCTCAAAATTAGCTAAACACCGACTTCTTTTTTTTGCCGAATTCATCTCCCTACAGAGACAGGTGGAAGGACAATTGTCTGACACATGCTATGGCTTATTTTGTCCTCTTTGCCAAAAAAATGTGTGGCTGGACAATGGTTTGAAAACTATATGGGGGGGGGGGGGGGATCTGGGGATGTAACTCATTTAGTGGAGTGCTCGGCTAGCACACATAAAGCTCTGGGTTCAGTCCTCGACACAAGACAGGCTTGGAGGAGCACACCTGTAATCCCAGCCCTTGGGAGGTGGAAGCAGGAAGGTCAGAAGTTCAAGGTCATTCTTGGCTACATACTGAGTTTAAGGCCACTTGAGGGAAAGAGGGAGAGTAAAAGAAAAAAACAACTCCAATTGGTAGGGCTTCATTTCCCAAAAACTAAATTTAAAATATGATGCTCAGGGTGTGTGGAGGGAAGAAGAAAGAAGAAAGGCTGAGGCCCACCAGCTGCCAGGCCCAGACAGGAGGAGAGGAAGCAGGCCTTTCCCCAGGATGAGGCAGAGGTAAGGGCCTTGGGGGTGGAGGGTAAAGTAAGGCTGCCTCTGAAATTGGGCATGGTAGCACATACATACAATACCAGCACACTGAGGACTGAGGCAGGAGGATTGCATTGAACAGAGACTAGCCTGAGTTATAGAGTGAGTTTCAGACCAGCCTGAGCTACAAAATGAGACCCTGTTTCAAAAAGGCGGGGGTGGGGTGGGCTGTCAAAGGTCAAGTGTCCTGAAAGGCATGGTAGGATGTTGGGAAGACCATACAGAAGTACAAGAGCTCAAGTTACTTATAGCGCCATGACTTTTATAGTTCAGGAGAAACAGACTTAATTCCAGGGTAGTATTTCTCACTCCTTTTCACATTCTAGTTACCACCAGTACCTCCTGGCATCTGGGGGCTAACTCAGTTGTAAATCGTGTAGAAAGACAGTCAGTCCTTCTAAAGCTCTGATCTTCAGACACACTGATGGGTACGTGCCAGCAGAAAGGACTGTTTGCGCCACTAAGCTCAGAGAGGCTGAGTTCAGCAGCTGCTTCCCGGAGGAACATAAGGGACACCGCCTTAGTGCTGAGTAAAGACAGAAAGAAGTGTGACTTTTCCATGCAACAGTTGCAGCAACGTGTGTGCAAGGGATTTGCCAGAGGAACTCCTGGGAAAGGGTCCCAGAGCTCACCGAGGAAGTAAAGAAGCTCATTATCAGTTCTCAAGCTGTCATAACATAGGAGCTGCCTCTCCAGGACGCCACGTGAACGCTCAAGTCCAGGAGTCTTCCAGAAGAAAATGCTTCTGAGAGAATTAGTGTTCCACAGAACCGCATGTGTAGAATGCTTGGCCAACCAGAGACATCCCAGCGTGGGTGTCACTTTTCTGTCCCGGGTGAGTGAATAAAACAGCTCAAGACGGATTCACTCGCTGAGGCTCTGGAAACAGTTCAAGAACCATTCCTCTGTGTTAGCTGTGCAAGCTCCAGCCAGCTTAGTGTTCTAAACCTCAATTTCCACATTTGTAAAATGGAGATAAGATTACTATCCACCTCACGGAGTGGTCCAAGATGGATGCCAGGAGCTGAGAATAGCAGCTCAGAAATGTTACTTACATGAACTGCCTCTACCATTCTCTCTCCACTTCAGGGCTGGGATGACCAATGGAACTGACCTAAGCCAACGAAAGTCTCACTTCCTCCAGACCCTAAGTCCTTCAGAAGGGCCCCAACTGCAGTTATATATTAAATATCTAGGTATGGTCTGTGTAGATGCTGGCTTCCATTTTTTTTAATGTGCATGCATTTTAACTGACACATAAAAACGTAAGTTGTACATATTTATTTATGTACATGTTCAGGACACTTGACCACACAACATCTTGAGACATATATGAATTGTGTGATGTTTGAATGAGGGTAAACACTTCTGTCTCCTCACTCACTACCGTTCATGGTGAAAACATTCAACACCCTCTCTCCCAGTACTCTGAAATACACAGTGCACTGAGTTATCCGCAGTCGTCCTAGTGTGCACTCCAGAGCAGCTCGCTCCTGTCTCACTGTAGACTCCCATTTCACAGTGGGCTTGGTTTTAGAATTGGGGTAATAACTCAACACATAGATAGTGTTCTTTTGGCACTAATAAGTCTATAAATAGGTTACGTTTCTGCTCTGTATCTACAAAGCTCTGACAGGTATTCTTCCCGGTAATGGGTTTGCCCTTAACTCTTTCCAGGTAAATCTTACATTTCAGAAAAGAAATGATGTTGCTGTTTAGTATCTGGGCAGTTCTCTCCCACATTGACTCTGGACTTGGCCACTTGAGTTGGTTGATGGGATCATTATCAAATTTGAAGCAGACTTGCCAATTGAGTTTGACTCATTCTTGTTGCTAAGAACTTTCTGGCATGAGGTGAAGAAACACAGCCAACGTGCTGGAGATGATGACCTAGACACCAGCCAGCACCACCCCCATCCCCATCCATGTGAGCAAAGCCATTATGGGCTTCCAGCTCCATCTGAGGTTGCCAGATGCTTGCAGCCACATGAATGGGCTCTGATGAAACCAGGCCCAAAATGCCCAGCTGAGTCCAGCCCTTACTGCTGACCTGCAGAATAATGAACTGATAAAACTGCTGTTGTTCTTAGCTACCAAGCGCTCAAGGGGTTTGGCAAAGCAGATAACCGATAAATTTAAAATTTATAGATATAGTGGCCATTATTTTTGTCCTCTTGTCTACATTTCTAGAAGAGGCTCTTGTTGCATGATAAAAACATAGAGATTCATTCGTAGAAAGTCCAGAGAGCACATTTTCTTTTTTCCATTTTGTTGATTTTGGATAATCCAGAATAGAAGCACTACCTGTGAAATTTTTTTGAAAAGTGTAGTAGAACCGTGAGCTACACAAAGTGAGAATGGCCGGGGAAAGATTAGCTGGCAGCAAGGACATACCACGCTCCTGGGAATAACTTCCTGACACCATTCTGCATATCACAGCACCAGGCCCTCGTCTTGACACTTAGCATGCACAGTCACACAGGCGTGTTCAGTATGTTTTGAAGAATGCAGATTTTTACCTGGTGAATGGATGTAGCTACGTGACTGAGTAAATTCTAGAGACACAGTTAAAGAAGATGGCTGCTAACATCTACTTACGACAAGGAAGAGGGTGGGGAATTAACTCGGAAAGACTCTGAAGCACTTAAAAAATAGTAAGAAACAAGAGGAATAGACACATTCAAGGAAGAGAGATCCCCAACTTCTCTGTGGCTCCGGCCCAACATTCAGGTAACAAATGACTATGAATAGTTAACTTCTCCAAAGAAACAACCAAGTTCACAAATTAAAGACATCAGATTTGCCAGTATAATACATGAGGGGCATAGGGAGATAAACTGAAATGTTCAGGATTCAGCGAGGAAGGCCTCCTTCCATTAACCATTCCTCACAGAGATCTGGAAGAAATATTTATTAGATATTTTGTTCTGGAGGAGAGACGCTGCAAGGATTTGGACCGATGCTGGTGATGTCAACGAAGAGAAAGGAAGGAAGAAGGAGGGAAACAAATGGGGGAAACACTGGCTTCTTTCTGCTTCCTCAAATAATCACAAACTAATTTCCCCCCTTACTGGGGACTCGTGCATAGAGGGAGAGCCCATCAAGAATAAGGCTATTTAAACATCTTAATGTAAGCATCACTAATTAGTGAGGCCGCTATTGGTTTTCAAGATTTCCTCTTCGTTCTTTTGGCAACAACCCTCCTCCCTCCACACCCTGTTGCTTGGATGGAAACTGGGTCCTGTGGTAGGCATGTGACCATCATTAAGCCACCGTAAGCCACTGGCACCCACTAAGGAGGGTCACATGACCCTACCAGAGCCAGTGGGATACTGTAAAACTTTTGGGACTGAAGGAGGCATTTCTGCTCTAACAGAAGCCGGGGCTGGCACCGCCATGTTGTGCTCTGTGCGCGTAAGATTCTGGGATGGAAGCCAAGACAGTGGTGGAAGACGGCCATGGAAGGTAGAGTTTGAGCTCTGAGTCCAGCCTCATCTGAAACCGTGCTTACCTCTCGGATGTTCTGTTTCCAGGGACCAACAAATTCCGTTTTTGCTTAAGTCAATCTCTTTCTGTCACTTGCTATCAAGAGAGCACTGGGGTGTTCCCTTAATGGATTTCCCATCTGTGAAAACGGGGAGATTCTGCTAGAAGAGCACAGCTCTCTGCAGCCTTTAATTCTGATCTTAAGAGGAGGAGGGGAGCTTTCTAACAGTCTGCCAGACAAATCGCCTTTCCTGATTATTGCCAATATGGTGAAATGTAGCGAGTGCCCACTGGACTTGAAGCGTGTTATTTTTCTTTCCTTTCTGCATGATGATAGAAGGCAAAGGTATACAATTTCATCGGACGCCATTTGCATCACATGTAGAAATGGGCCCTTGAGTGTGATATCACTATAGAAATTGGAGTCCAGGAGCAGAACAAGCAATTACAGTGAGAAAAGAGCATTATCATCTTTGAAGCCCTGGACCTGTGTAAACATAGTCCATACCTTTTCTAAATACTGCCCAACACTGCTTTTAACTAGAGTTATGCAGGCATAAAATAGCCTTGGCTTGCAAATTTTCTATTAACTTGAACATACTGGGAACACTTAACAGCAATGCAGTACTGAAGATGCCAAAGAAATTAATGGCTTTGTACTGAACTACTGAAACATGTCCACTAATGTTTAAAATTCCACATCCCAGGGCATCACTCATTTATGCTGAGGAAACTGAAAGAGCGGGAATCTGCTGGGTGGATCATCATTTTCTTAAGTCTCCCGTTGAGTTTTTTCCTTCCATCTCTTCCTTCCTCTGTCGGTACCCTTTCCCCCTGCGGTTAAATGAAAAGTTGTTTATAAGAGGTTAGGAAAGGATTACACATCCCAGGTTATGATTTATCATATAGGTAAAAAGAAACCCAAATGAATAAAATAGCCATCCCTCATTAAAAATGCTCATGGGGCGTCAACACTTACAGGGCCTTGAAATCCATTGTCTTCAGCGTCTTTGAGAGAAACCCAGGGACCATGTGCACAGTGTGATGCAGCCATACATCAATGTCACATCAGGGCACATTCTTAAGCTCCCTATTCATCCTGCTCCTGATGAGAGTGTCTGCCAGCCAGTCATAGCGTCAACCCGCCTGACAGACCTCAGTGTGTCTTCTGTACAGTCTCATACCACCAGAAGCCCTGGTGTATGTTGAATTCGGTACAGCAAATTGGGAAATGGTTTTATACAAGCATGTAAGTAATTAATGTACTATGAGCAGACTTAGCCAGAGTGATCATTTTCTACCTCCACAAACATTTGCCAAGTACCCACTGTGTACCAGGCACTTAGAGAAGTATTTGCTCGCATCACAACATCTCGTTATCAGTGTGTCTGAGCCTTCACCTCTGTGGCTAATCTCATTGGAACGACATCAGCAGCAGTAATGGCCTTTCACCAGTGTTCTCTACCTCAGTGAAGAGGGGTTCGCTTACAGTCGTCTACCGACATAAAGACTCGTCCTAAGGATTGGGTGTGGCCCACTGATGGAGCACATACCTAGCATGCCTTGGGCTCCACCCCAAAACTGCAAATAATAGGAACAATAATGAAACTGATCCCTTTTCCTCATCCTCATTCACCATACCCAGCCGTGTGCCACATCCAAGTATTTATTCTCCTTCTTAATATACTAAAAACAATAGCTCTCTCTCTGTTCCCATTATCTTTCTTCTTTCCCGGGGTGGGTGGTTCAAGACAGGGTTTCTCTGTGTAGCCTTGGCTGTCCTGGAACTCACTCTGTAGACCAGGCTGGCCTCAAACTCACAGAGATCCGCATGCCTCTGCCTCCCTGAGTGCTGGGATTAAAGGCGTGCGCCACCACTGCCTGGCTTGCTCCCATTATCTTAACTATTGTCTACATCCTCAAAATCTCTTGATACCTCTCCCTCAAGGGTCTCCAAACACAATTTATTTACATGCTACGGTCAGATCAGAGTTAACTTTTTTTCTTCTTCTCCCTCCTCTCCTTCCTCCTCTTCTTCTTCTTTTATTTATGTGTATATGTGTCTATGTATGCACACATGCATGCAGGTGTCCATAGAGGCCAGAGAGGGCATCAGATCCTCTGGAGATAGAGTTATAAGCAGTTGTAGGCCACCTGACTTGTGTGCTGGGATCTGAACTCCAGGCTTCTGCAAAAACAGCAAGCTCTCTTAACTGCTGAGTCATCTCTGCAGCCCCCAAAGTTAAATTTCTCAACTCTAAAGCCAGGTCATGTCACTGCCTGCTTACCACTCCTCTTCCCACCACCACACTTGTGGGTTCCTACCTGCCTTGTAGGATCACTTCCCCTCTCTTTTGCATGACCAGGTCTTTAGAACCTTAACTCTGCCTGTCTGTCCGGCTACTCTTCCAGTTCTTGGCCACACGTGTTGTTCCCCAGCCCGGGACTCATACATGGCCTTTGTGCTTTTGGACCTGGTGTTTTCTGTTCCTACCTTTCTCTGTCCAGAGAGCTATTTTCAATGTGTCTTCTAAGAATCAGTTCAACGTACACTTTATGGGGGCTTCCTTGTTCTGGGTTGTTACTCTGCACTCCCGGAATCCTCCAGGCATAGGTTTACCAGCTTGTTTAATATCCAGTTGTGATAATTTGTTAGCATAGCGACCTATACTATTAGTCTATGAGCTCATTAAACATACCTTGGCCATCTCACTGTTCCCAGAAGGCGGCACAGTTCTTGGCTTTCCAGTAGATATGAGGTGTTGTGGTGGAGAGAAAGAAACATAAGGTCCATTTTCTATCCACCTCACCTACCAGAAAGGTGAGATAAGATAACATATGATTTGTGACAAATTAACAAGTTAAGTGGAGTAATAAGCAGAGGTTGCTGAATGTTCCAGTCTTACTGATTTAAGAGGACTGACATACTATTTCAGAAAATCAAGGCAAGATGAATTGGCTTGGATCTTGGAGAGTTTCCATTCACTAGAGGACTAGAGGAAGGGCATGAAGGGAAAGAGAGACTTCCTACACAACCTGAAGTCCAAAGGCAGAAAGCCTAGGACACGTACAGAGTTCAGACAGCGCAGGATGCTGGGGTGGGACCAAGAGTCAGAACATGGGTTTTGCCCCATAAATAGCTGAACATTTTTGACAAAGGAAATAACTTGCTGAAATGGGATTTCAGGATCAATTAGTAAACGGTATTCAAATGGAGCAAAGGTACAAAAACAAATTAGGAAGCTATTGAACAATCCATGCTTGAGGAGATGAAGTCTCATCCACAGTATTGACAGAGGAGTTAGAAGGGAAGACGAGGAAAGCCCAGGGATGGAGTTGGACAGCCAGAGGGACTCATCAGAAAGGAAAAGAGATAGATGACCTAGAAGTTTCAAGCCAGGGAGAAAAATGGCAATTTGAGCAAATAGGCAAGTTAACGGAAGGATGGTACTGTTAGAGCAGAGAATGAGTCTTTCCTGACAGTCATAACAGTTGAAGAGCTACAGGAGAGCAGGATAGAAATGTCCAGCAGACAGCTGAAGATTAAAGAGAGCACTGGGGTGCAGGACTCGGACTGCCCCAGCATCTCAGGACTCTCTTGAATAACCCATAATGACGAACTTGGAATTCATGATAGAGTTTCAGAGATAAGATATTCACTGTACATTAACATTTAGAGGTCATTTGAATAGCAAAATGCTGTATTGTAAAAGACCTGTACAATTTTAAAACAGTAAAGATTTGAAAGTCGAAAGGAAAAAAAACCATATAGTGTGTGGCTGAATCAGCTCTTTAATGGGTGATTTTAGACCTCAGCTCCATCATTTGGAAGAGGGACATAATTGTCTTTACAGGGTTGTTGGGGTGACAAACGAGAGCATGTGCATAAAACCATCCTCACACAGAGTCTGGCATGTGGTAATGACACAATAAACATTGGCCATTACCATTAATAACCAAAATTGGTTAAAATAAATAATTTTCCAGAGTGCAGGAAAGACTTTTATTTTATTTTCCCAACAATTACATAAGGCAAGTATTACCATAATATTTCCAACTGAGGAAGCATAGCTCAGCAAGGCTAATTGGTCAGATAAACAGAAGTAACTCAAATTGAGGTTTTTCTAGGCCAAATCTCCTGTGCTACTGAACCTGCTGAGTCTGGTTTGGATTTGGGGTCAAGGGAGTGTCCCTTATGCAACCTCTGAGCATCACCAAATCTCAAGGACAGGCTCTGACATCAGGCTTTTATTTGTCTCAATGATAATCCTACCTTCAAATATACCAAAGCTATCAAGCTCATCAAAGCGCAATACATTCTTAGAGAAGGAGGTCTTTAATGATGATGTCGTCCTTTTCCTAGTGTTTATAGTGGGGGCACTCTGGTGCCCCACCCCGTCCCCACCATCCTCTAAGACTCCAGGATGTATTTCAAGATAAGGCTTCTCCTTTAATTTAGAACAGAGGCTGCTAATGACAGTCTGATATCTGTCAGCAAGAACCTCACCCAGCTGGGACAGCTGCCCATAAATCATACATTTCAAGGGATTCCTCCGGCATTCAAAACGATTGGGAAATTGTGTTGGAGACAACACTGGTGGTGGATGGATTTTGGCCTGGTAGCTATGAAAATGATTGTTGCTGACCCCTCTCTATCTTTGAATTACTGCTTAACTTTCTGTCTGGACATATGGAAAGGAGAATTTTGGGGGGATGTTGCCAGATAAATCTGGCTTACCTTGGATTCCTGAACAGACAGTTTGTCTAAGAATAGACTCCAAGGGGAGCTGCGAGGGAGCTGCGTGGAAACATGAGATCTGGGGATTCTGTTCACCCTTCCCAGTAATTCTTGATTTCTGAGGAGAATAAAGTTATGTCATAAGGACAACCAGAATGAAGAGTGAAGAGCATGGGAGAGGTGACAGGTACTTCTGAGGCAGATCTATTGATGTCAGGAACAAGATGTTCTGATTGTCCATCCACCAAGACATCAAGGCAGGAGACGGATGTGTGGTTTACGAGAGGTGGCGACAGGAAATTTCAGGCTCCAATCCTATCTTGGAATGCTGATTCTATCGTGGCCAAGGGCATTTCTTCCCTGCCTCTTTCCCACATCTATAAAAAGGAGTTAATCAAAGGTGTTGCTGAGGTTTAATTAGTTAATACTGCAAAGTGCTTTGAAGATGCAAAGAAGATTATAAATATCCTGAGTTAAAAGTCCTCTTAAGAAATATAGGTTAAAGTTAAGATTTAGCAAATCATATTGTCCCCAAAATAGCATAGGGCAAATGAAGGTGATTTAGCTTTGACAGGGAACGTTCCCTGATGCTGCTGGGTACTGCGGGTGATGTCATTTCAGCTCTTTTTGAGATGTTTAAATTGTTGTTGAGAGGAATCACAAGGAAATGTGCACATTCACGTGTTCAGAGTACCCCTTTCCCAAGCCAGGATCATCTGGCTAAGAGGAAGGAGGGAGAGAGGAAAGGATTCAGGGAATAAGAATATGTGAACCCTCTCTCAGGTCTTACAGTTGTGTGTGGTAGTGCTCCCCAGCTGTGGAAGAAGAGCAGGAAGAGACCATAGGGGTTAGAGCTGGCCCACGAATGCAATCTCTATTCAAGTATAACCTCTTAGGACCTTTGTTTCTTCCTCTGAAATAAGAATCACTCCCACTCCAGGTCAGTGAGGAAACGCTGCTGTGAAATAACTGGTGTGAACGGACTGGGCGTCGCTCTTCCCTGACTTCTTAGTAACATGTCCCATTCCATTTCTCCTCTTCCCTGGATCCAGATTTTGTTTCTCGCAAACCTCTGACATACCAACACACTGAGTTACTGTTTTCAATTCAGAGTTGTTGGGATCATCTTATTTAGTCTGTATTTTCCCTGAAAATCAGAAGTGCTGATCCCACTGTGAGGCAGTGTTCCAGGGGAGGAAGTATTATTTTTTAGCCAAGTTTGCCTCATGGGGAAACTCAAGTTTTCTTTTAAAAAGAAGGCCTTAGGTTATGATTTTTTTTTATGATCTAATTATTTTTATTTTACATGTGTGAGTGTTTGCCCTTCATCTCTTTCTCCTTTGATATGAAGGAGCCTAAATGGGCATTCCTAGAGCTTTTTTTTTTTTTTTTTTTTTTTTTTTTTTTTTTTTTTTTTTTTTTTTTTTTTTTAGGTAGTAGTTTCTTCCCTAAAATTCCGACAGAAAGTCTTCATTGGGATTCACAGACCTCTGGGGTGGCTAGCACTTGCTGAGGAGATGAGAGGCTAAGGGGTCGTCCCTTGACCTCTATTTCGCTGACAGAAACACCAAGGACAGATTCCCTACAGATGTATGTACAGAATAGGTCAACATCACCTGGCAGGTGGTAAATACCACTTAGTTTGAGATCCAATCATGGGCCAATGTAGCACTGTGTGGCCAGGGCTATGAAAAAAATCACAAGGATTTGAAGTTACCTGGATGTCTGAGAAGCATAAAATAACAACTTTAAATGAATAAATTTCAAACTGGGGCCAGTGGCTGGTGTGCGTCCTGGAGTTTTTTTGGTTTTTTTTTTTTTTTTTGTTTGTTTGTTTGTTTTTTTTTTTTTTTGAAGATGGCTGGAACAAATCTATCAGGGAAGGACTGTGGCTTCTAGTCCCTGGGTTGTGTGGATTGCTCCTGTCAGTTCGTCACATCCCAAATACTGTTGTCACCGGCGTCTGTGAGTGGAGAGGACAAACATAGGAAAAGAACCGAAACGGATGCTGTGCGTATCTTGTGCTCTGCGCATGCCCGGGGTGTATGGCCACGCAAGTTTGGGTGGGTTTTCTTGATGTTGTCGGTGGTAAGGGGTGTTTGTTTGTCTTTGGGCTTTATTTGTTTGTTGTTGTTTTCACCAATTGTGAACTTGCTGCAGCTTGATTGATAAAGGAATTTGTCTTAGAAGGACGAGGAACCCCGGCATCTTTGGTCGGAGAACATGAGTAAACAGAGGACGTCTGCAGTGCCTCCCGCCTCCTCAGACGTCCTGCTTTTCTCCAGAATGCTAGAGAACAGAAGGATGATTAAGACAGCTTAGCTCCTTGAGATCTCAGCTGTTGCCAGAGAAAACACCTGCCTGCCACCCATTGCTTCTGTGATCATCAGCCACCGGGGGTCCTCAGCCTTGGTTAACAGCAGGACCCTTAGAAACCCATGGTTACAGTCTGCTCCTCCTCATCTCCCAGCTGCTAGCCTGTCCCTAATCCTTTATATGAAGGTGGTGTTCACCAGCACTGCAAAACAAAACAACAGGACTCCTCATATATTGCTCAAATAACAACATCATGAATATACCAATAAGAAACCCCAGAAAACACTAACAATTAAGGAAGAACTACAAATAGCTAATAAAACAAGAACATGTTTCAATTTTACTTATCAAAGAGATGCAAATTTGAAAGAGAGTTTTCCTCAATCAACCTGCCCAATATAAAAGCATAACATGAGTGCAGATATAATTGCTCTACAAATAATTTGGATTTGTTTTCTATAGGCAACAAAAGCCCTAAAGTGCCTTGACCTAACAATGTTCTACAATGGATTATCAACAAATAACTAGAAATGCAAAAAAAGAAAAATATTAAACTGTGTATGACAGTTCAAATAGTATTTATCTTATCAAAAAATTGAAAATAACATAAATGTTCAAAAAATGAATAGTCTAAAATTTATCTCTGTATGATGAGTCATCATATAATTTGTGTGTGGGGGGGGCACCATATAGTTTTTTGTGTGTATGTGAATGGTAATGTTTTATTTTTAATTTTTCTTTATTCTTAAGAATTTCATGCAGCTATACAATGAAATACGATTACACATATCCCCTACTTTCCCCTATGACTCCTTCAATATCGTCTCCAACAGGTTCCCCCTCCCAACGTCATGTGTTTTTGATGAGTCACCAAGTCCGGGTAGTGCTCTCCTTATGTGCTTGGGCGTGGGAAATCTACCAGTAGCCACAGCCTCCAAAAGGAATGACTGTCCCTCCCCAGCAACTGTCCACTACCAATAGCTCCTCACTAAGGGTATGTTCCTGACAAAGCATTGGCCGAGTGGATGGAAGTGCTTGCCACACAAGCCTGATGATCGGCATTGGAACCCACAAGCAATGCCAGATGTGGTAGCATGCATCTGTAATCCCTGCAGTCCCACAAACAATGCCAGATGTGGTAGCATGCATCTGTAATCCCTGCAGTCCCACAAACAATGCCAGATATGGTCGCATGCATCTGTAATCCCAGCAGTCCCACAAACAATGCCAGATGTGGTAGCATGCATCTGTAATCCCTGCAGTCCCACAAACAATGACAGATGTGGTAGCATGCATCTGTAATCCCAGCAGTCCCACAAACAATGCCAGATGTGGTAGCATGCATTTGTAATCCCTGCGCTCCCACAGAAGCACCGAGGTGGGAGGTAGGGACAGGAAGAACGGACTCTGAGGGCCAGTTAACCTGGGGTGAGACGGCAGAAACAAGAGACCCTGCGTCAGCAAGGTGAAAGGTGACACTGACTCCCAAAAGTTGTCCTCTGACCTCTGATATGCCTGCACTCTCAGACACATACCAGATTTCCTCCCCCAAGACAAGGCTTCCGTGTAGTCCTGGCTGTCCTGGAACTCACTCTGTAGACCAGGCTGGCCTCAAACTCACAGAGATCCGTCTGCCTCTGCCTCCCAAGTGCTGGGATTAAAGGCATGCACCACTAATGCCTAGTTCCACGTACAGAGAATTTTTATTAAAAATGTTTCAGGGCTAAGGATGCAGCCTAATAGGAAAGCACTCGTTCAGCATGCAGAGGGTCTAGTGTCGATTCCCAGTACCCAGAACAAATAAAAACATATTTTCAAATAACATTTCACAGGACATATATTTCTCATATAACATTATTGAAAAGTATATGATATAAAATTATGTCTCTAGTTTTATAAAATATCGACAGATATGCCTAAAGAAAAAAATACCAAAAAATATATTAGGATATCAACACAGTAGCTGTGTCTTGCTGTCCACAATCAGCTTCCATACTAGAACAAAAATGAGCTATATTTACAGTTTAAAAATGTTAAAGAATTATAATGAGATATTACTCCACACCTACCAAAGTTGTTAAAGTATTTTTTAAAAAAAAATTCCACCAAACGTTGGTTGGAGCTTCAGAAAAAAATGGAAAAATGCACTCCTACATTCCTGACAAGATGGAATGGTACACTCACTCAGAAAAGACGGCAACTTCTCACTAACCCCATGCCGACTAAATGACCCAGCAGCTGCACTCTCAGATGTATGCCTCAGAAACATAATCCCTTGCTTTTACACAAAATCTACTCATGAATGGTCACAGGCTTTTATGTGTACAGTCCACGCTAGACAGAAGCCAGGTCTCCTTCAGCCGATGGATGCACAAGCTGGCATATGCATTCCATGGGACAGCACTGAGTGACAGAAACGAAGTACCAGCACACACTCGACTTGCATAAACCCCTAGGGAAGTGTGATGGGAAAAGAAACAGGCCAACCTCAAAGCAATAGCTACTGTAAGGCTGTAGATACATGGTATTTCTGAAGTGACAAAATTACGCAGGTGAGGGGCTGTCGCTGTAGTTTATAGGGTAGCACACACAAAACTCTAGGTTTGATCCTTAGCTTTGCAGTAACAACAACAAATTAAGAGAGGGAGAATGGAAGGGGAAATTATAGGTAGATAGGATTAAGATACACTGTACACACACACACACACACACACACACACACACACACACACGAATTTGTCGAAGAATAAATAAACACATATATGACAGAGAGATGGAGACCAGAAAAAATGTGTTAGGGAGATATGCCTACTGATAGCACAAGGAGTTTGTGTTGTAACTGACCTATATCCTGACAGTGGTGTGTCACACACACACACACACACACACACCTGTGGTGGTATTGTGTTCACCAAAATATTGTGTACTCTAATAAATTTATCTGGGGTCAGAGAACAGACAGCCACTAGATACAAAGGCTAGAAAATGGTGGCACTCACACCTTTAATCCTAGCATTCCAGAGATAGAAATCCCTCTGGATCTTTGTGAGTTCAAGGCCACATTGGAAATAGCCAAGCATGGTGACACACACCTTTAATCCCAGAAAGCCAGCCTTTAATCCCAGGGAGTGGTGGTAGAAAGCAGAAAGATATATAAAGCGTGAGAACCAGAAACTAGAAGCATTTGGCTGGTTAAGCATGTGGCTGGTTAAGCTTCAGGCTTTCCAGCAGCAGTTCAGCTGAGAGCCATAGGGATGAGGACTCAGAGGCCTCCAGTCTGAGGAGACAAGACCAGCTGTGGAATTGGCAAGGTGAGATAGCTGTGGCTTGTTCTGTCTCTCTGATCTACCAGCATGGACCCCGATAACTGGCCTCGGGTTTGACTTTATTAATAAGAACTTTTAAGATTCCTGCTACACACACCTGCACAGCTGACTAGAAGGCATGGATGGAAACACACACACACAGAGATCAGTGTGTAGAACTGTTGAGATCTGAGTAAGGCTGGCAGATTGCATCAAGGTCGCTTTCCTTGTGCTATTGTTCTGTAGTTGTGGATAATATTAATAGTAATGTTAATAGTATGAGAGAGACTAGGCAAAGAGCTTAGGGGCTGCTTGGTAAAATGTTTGCGACTACGTGTGGATCTACATGTTTTCTAGAGTTTTATCCAGAGAAAGTTGTTTTATTTAGACAACTCCAGAACTCAGGAGACAGAAGCAGGAGGGTCATGAGCTTGAAGCCAGCTTGGGTTATACAGCAATTATAGGGTAAGTATGTACATAGCGAGACTACATCGCAAGATCTTTTCTCAATAAACCAAGAGTGTGGGATGCTAAGGCCTTGGATTCAATCTCCAGTACTGATTTTTAGAAGTTAAAAAACTAAACAAAACAAATTGGTAGGAATCCATTATTAGACACACACACACACACACACACACACACACACACACACACACACGCAGTGTATCTCCGTCAATTGCTATCTTATTTGGATCCTAATTCAAACTATAAAAGCGTATGGGGAGATCGCATGCCCTAGCAGGGAACAACTACTGTTGTTTTGCCAAATGACATGTTGTCAAACTGCCCTCGAAATATTTATGTTTATACCCATAGATCAGTGCTGTTCACAGCCTCGGCTGCAGAAGCTTCTTTTTACAGTGGACAGCAGTCAATGAAAAGACTCATCGCCAAAGTATTGAAAATACGTGACTGCTGAGTCACAGCCCTAAATGGTGCATCTACATCAATACCCCCAAGGCTCAGGGGACATCTGAAAGCGGGCTGGACAGACAATAAGAGCCAGAAAACAGGAAGTGTCCTGAGAAATGCTGCCTTCTGGGCCTGACATGCATCTCACTCATTAACTCATAGCAGCCATGTTACCTGCACAAGATTAAGCCAGTCAGTGGAGGAGGGGGGCTCACGTGGTCCACCCGGTTGAGGAGTTACTGACAGTGGATGGTTACTAAGAGGGAGAAACTTGTTTTCCTCCGGAAATGTGGCCTCTGGCTACGTTGCCCACATTTTGGTGGATGGCCCCATACTCACATGCATGCAGGCAGCACTCAGGCAGGAGGATGTCTGTGAGTTCCAGGCCAGCTAGGGCTACACAGAGAAACCCTGTCTCAAAAAACTAATAAATAAATAAATAAATAAATAAATAAATAAATAAATAAAGACATGAAGGTAGGAGGGGACATATTGTTGGTCGGAAAGAAGTAGTTGTATGCATGTATGAAATTAAAAATATGTCTAAATAAGCATGTGACATTTTTAATTCTACGAAGTTGAACATTGGTTCCATAGTTGATACTGTTAAGTAATTATACAGGGCTGGCAAGGTGGTTCAGTAGGCCAAAACATTTGCCACCAAGTTTGATGATCTGAGTTTGATTCCTGAAAGCCACAGAGTAGGAGAAAATTGACTCAGAATTTGTCCTCTGACCTTTCACACACACACACACACACACACACACACACACACACAACACACACACTCTCATGTGTGCATACCATTCCATGCACACATGATAAATAAGAAAAAAATAATAATCATTTTTGATTCCATAATGCTATTGTGACTGAAAAAAATGAGTCCTTAAACTTTAGAGATTCAAACTTCAAAACAAAATATTTAGAGATAAAGTGGTCAGATGACTGTGTGCCCTTCAAAACAAAGTGAGTAGGGTAAAGGAAGAGGTGTGAACGGGCTAAGTTTAGCCATGAGTAGATGGATAAGTTAGTATATATCATTTCTATTTTTGTATATTTTCAATTTTTTTCATAATAAAAAGTTAGATTTATTTTAATGAGGGAAAAAATTAAGAAAGAAGGCTGAATCTCCAAGGAAACCCTGCCGAAATATTCATCCGCTCATCAATAAAGCATGCAGCTTCTATCTGAATTCCCTGTGTGCCAGGCACTGCGCTGGGCCTTAGAGACAGGATTGCAAGAGGCTTACTACTACCCAGTGATCAAAGGCCGGCAGGAGCAGAGAAACTGTAAAAATGAGTCAGTGCGGTCGAAGTTGGAAAGCGCCAGAAGGATTGGATAGCGTTGGAGGAACTGGCTGAGCTCTGCCCCCACAGAATGGTGCTCTGAGGAGTCGTCAAAGGACATTCTGCAGTCCAAGTCTGGAGGGGAGGGGCCCTCAAGCCTGGACTAGAGACCCAAACAGGGCTGAATGTCACCTCTTTTCACATGAGTACATTTCATTTAGGGTCCTATTCTAACCCAAATTGTATTACAGTCTTGTGAGCCGGCTCTGGCGTCACCTTCAGGGACACAGGGCTAATGATCTGTACTGAAGTCTTCCAGTTCATGAGACAGGATGATATGAGCTCAGATTCAATGTCCCGGTCACCAACTGCCACCCCCTCCAAGGTCCTGCAGCCTTTTAGCTCTGCCTCCATAGTTCAGATAAGATACTGAGTCAGAGGGAAATTGTTAAATGAGCCCCTTAGAAAAAAGGAAAGTTGCTTATGTGTCTTCGATGAAGACACAGAGCACCACTGCATTGATGAGATTTTAGTACTCAAAGCGGAACAAGCTGCTGCATTCGTACAGAAGTATGTGGATGCACACATTCCTTCTATAAACATGCATGTAAATTTGCTTTATGGCTACTGCCCAATCAGCTGTAATAATGCAAAGCATGTCACATGGTTAACAGTATTAAGGCCATAAATTACATCTCGCAGAATGTGGTTTTTCCACAAAGCCACTTGGCAGGACCTGCTTGAGTAATGCCACACAAGGGAGGCCTGGCAGAGGTGAGACCACTAAGGAAAGTGGCGAAGAGGATGCAGGGACAGCAGTGACAGCCGCATCCACAGCAGCTACCCTCCGAGAACAGGACCCTCAGCCTTGGCGACTACTGAACACTGCTTGCTTTACTTACTTTAAAAAACAAAAACAAAAGAGGCCACCCGAGCCTTGAGGAAGCATTAGCCTCTGTTCTGGATATTGCTGTTGACATGCATTATTTATCAGTGCTGCATCCCATTATTGCTAAATAGAGAATCGATAGATTAAAACGCAGAAGACCTGCAGAAATAACCGTCACCAGATGAAGGTAGACCGTCTGCTAAGACTTCCCATGACAACACCTGGCCAGCAAAGCAGAGCACTCGTTCCCGGCTTTGCCATTTGTCTATATTGATTCTGCCTGGGAGAAAAGGAAGAGCCCCTTAGCTTTGACGAAGACTGATTTATTCTGTCTCTTGGTGCAATTTGCAGCTTGGACCTCATTTGAATCCTTACCTCCAGAGTCTTTAGCCTGGTAGGAGACACTATAAGGGAATTAGGTGTTTGTCTCGGAAGCCTGTCTATAATTACTTTTAGTATCAAATGGCTCCAAAAGTCAGATCATAGTGATTTTAAAGGACATTTTAAGGTGATAGGCTCGGATGGTATGCCACTGGCTATGTCTAGAAATAAAGGAGGGTCTGTGATGGGACAAATAAGAGGAGACAGAGGCCCCTTAAGCCTCATGTGTTTTCCAGTTGCTCATTTGTTACATGCGGATGTCTTCCAGTTCGGAAAGACCAATGTTTGGGAAATAGCTTCATTATTCAAGCTGTCTTTTATTTTGATAACAAGGAAAAACAACTCATTCTAACCAAGTCATAATTGTTGAGATTAAAAAAAAAAATATTTTCCCAATATAATTCAACAAACGCCTGACAAACTTCTGTGGAATACCAATACTAAGCATTAGGGATGTGTGATCAACCATCAAATAGTTCCTGAGAGCCCATGGGAAGTGGGCTAGGAGCTCACAGTTAAGACTCCCCTTCCCTCGCAGAGTATATAGCCTGGTAAGGGAGATGGTCATTCAAGAAATAATCACACAGTGAAAGAATTCACCAAAATTGTGGAACCTGGTAGGTGCCGTGAACAAGCATGATGGGCACCAGGCCTGAGCCCAGAGCGAAGATGTCTCTGAGGAAAGAATGTTTAGGTGAGGAGCTGGCTTATGTGAGGAAAGGGTGCACAGGAAGGTGAAATATAACCATCATCTACTTTTCTAAAAGCACCCAAGAGGCCTGGGAGCTGGAACCAAGTATGAGCTGTTCTGAACCCTGAGAGGTGGTCACATGCTCCAGCAGGGAAGCTGTGGGATTGCAAGGGGATTACAGTAGGATGAGCCATTCTGAGCTGACCTGAACCCCTGCCTGCAGAAAGAGCCAAAGCAAGGGAGGCTAGGCCATAAACAAGAGACAGTGGTCTTCTTGCCTTGTCTGGCCCAGAACCAGCACGGCCCAATGAACACAACATAGTTTGGCCATTTTTGCTATTATTTCCTCTCTTGCATAAGTACTTGGGGTTTTAATCTCTCTTTTGAAAAATGAAAATGAGGACTTGGCAAAGATGCAAAAGAGATCTGAAATAATAAAAAAAAAAACTTTTTAGCTCAAATACAGCAAAATATGCCACGATGAACATTATGAAAAACAAAAAGCACGATGGTTTTATGAAATGTAACTGAAACCAGGCCAAAAAAGTGGCTGGATTCCTCTCATGCAATCATTCAACAACTGTTTCCTGGGCATCTATAGTGCACGCTTGGCACATAGCTGCAAGGGAGGCAGACAAGGTGCTTGTCCTCAGGGAGTCTGCAGTCCAGCAGGACAGAGAAGAGAAACCAATATAGCTTTAGGCAGTGAGAAGGGCTATAAGGAAAATAAAGTAGATTCAGGTAGTGGAGAAAGGCAGCAATGGGAAGAAGCTAGTAGAATACAGTGGCCAAGACAATCCCTAGATGCATGTGGCATCATTTTCAGAGGGTGACCCTGCCCTGCTGTAACCATCTTAAAGTGTCTTGAGTGCTAGGAGTATAGCTATGCACCACCATGCCCAGCTTATGTGGTGCTGAGCATCAAACCAATGGCCTCCCGGGTAGCAGGCTAGCACTCTACCAACTGAGCCACATCCCAGACATCTGACAATGGAGCAAGTATGAAGCCTAGAGCCACGAGTGACACTCATCTCACTCCTTCAGATTAATTTTTTTCCTACTACAGTTGCTTGTTTTGTGTTGTGTATGTGTGTGATCACACATGCTCTGGTATATGTGCTGTGGTTAGAGGATAAATGTGCAGGAGTCAGTTCTTTCCTTCCATTGTGTGGATCCCTGTGTTAGAACTCAGGTCATCAGGCTTGGTGGCAGGTATCTTTACTCTCAAGCCATCTTGTCAGTTTAACCTCAGATTCTTGACTGCCAGCTCTCACACCCCTGAAGCAATATTGCCTGGGTCTAGGCATGGGCAGTGGCACCGGAGGGTTAAGGTGGGGCACCTCTGGAGGCTTACACTGAACCCAGGAGGACCCCTGTACCCAAAGGAACAAGGTGTCAAGCGGCAAATGAAACACACCGTGACTAAGATGACAAAGAGAAGCGACAGAGAAAAGAAAAGCTTTCTTCCCGCCTGCTGGACAGAAGAGCTGCCTTGCACTTGGCATTGCAGGTGATGTAGCTGTCCCACCCATCTGAGGAGGGGACAAGCCAGTCGGTCTGAGTGGAGAAAGATGTGGGAACGTTGGGACGATATTGGACATTCTGAAAAACAATTATCTGTCTCTGCAGAGGAGAGGCAAGGACTCAGGTCTGCAGGCTGGAACAAGCTTGGCAGGTCTCAGGGAAGAATGGACTGCTGGCTCTGCTGGAGAGCTGCCAGCCAGTGGTGGGTGGGTGGCAGGAGTGAAACCAGAGCCTCGGGGCAGCTCAGGTGGCTGTAGCTAGGAGGATGCGAGCTTCCAGGCTACACAGAGGCTGTGGGAGGGCTCTCTTGGCAGGGAAATGATTCCATCTGATCGATGTTTGAAAGGCTGTTTCAGAGAGAGTGAGATGCAGCTCTCGCTCATTGGTGTATTAACTGACTCATTTTGTGTCTTGTCGTGTGACCCCAGACTAAAGCAATGACAGGCAGGAGCCCGAGAAGGGAAGAAGCAGGAAAGTGGAGCAGAGAGGCCTTGTCCACCAGGCCTGGGATGAGGGAGGCAGAAGCAGTGAGCGGAGGCCTTCCTTCTCCCCAGCATAGTGAGAAGGGAAGAATAAGGTGTAGCTGAGGAGAGATTTGGAAAAACTTCTGAAGGATCAGGGAAGAACTCCCTGAGGATACACTGCTGGCCTGGGGGTAGTGGTGGGGTGGAAGACCCTCCCCTAGACTTCAGAACCCACTCTTCACCCTTTCCTGAGGGATTCCCCATCCTGAACCCACTCTCCTTCAGGCGGACCTTACAAATCTCAGTCCCTCCCACAGCCCCGTCCCTGCTCCCCTGTGCCTCCCCCCCCCATCCCCCCACCCCCCCGGTCAGGGATAGAACCTAGGACCTTACTCACTCTGCCACTGAGCTATGCCCCCAGCCCCACCAAACGCCCCGTGATGATGCAGCTCCTCCAGCCGTTTGCAGCTGTCTTGTCTTCTGCATAGATCTCTGAATGACTGCCACTTCCTTCATCGGCTCATCATTATTCTCCTCACTCGCTCCCTCCCTAAGCTCTTGCTATATGGTGTTTTTTATTACGTGAGTGCAATTTCCCTTAAAGGTCATCCATTATTTCTGCCCCATCCTTGTTGTCATAGACACTGTGTGTGTGTGTGTGTGTGTGTGTGTGTGTGTGTGTGTGTGTGTGTGTATGTATGCGCGTGCGCGCGCCTGTGCATGTCCTGTGAAAGTTCCTTCCTTGCTTTGCCCTCACCTCGCATTTCAAGTTCTCATTCTAAATTTGCTGGATGTAGACTCCGGGCCTTCTCTGCCCTTATCGCTCTGGTCCCTGTGCCTCTTGTGTCCTCTGCACAGCCCTTTATTCCTCCCTCAGTCACCTGTCAGTCAGACCACCTGGAACCCAGCTCTTGCTCACCACTTGACCCTAAGTCCTCAGTGAACTTAGTTACTTTTCTGGCCACCACCCGCTACCTCCAACTGAACAGGCCTACCGGCTGAATAACTAGCTTATGACTTCTAAGTCACATCTTCAGGCCGAACTCCCGTCTCCAGACTCTTTTCAGACTTGCAGCCTATCATTATGTCCAAATGAAGTGAAATACTTTCCTGCAAAAGGATCTTTTCAATCAACGTCACCACTTTTGAATCTACCATATGTCTAACTGCAGAGCTGATTTTTGCTGTCCCATGCCCTTATCCCACACACATCACTGCATCATTTTTGCCCTCCATGGACGTGTTAGATATAGTCCTTCCTTCCTAATAATCCATCCACCCCAGGTACAGGCTTTGAGTGGCCCTCCTCCTCCTCCTCCTCCTCCTCCTCCTCCTCCTCCTCCTCCTCCTCCCCTGTGACTGGAATTCTCTCTTAACATCCTCAGCCAGTCTCTTCCAACTACTCATTCCTCCAACAAATATTCACTGAGAACTTACTGTGTGTACTGGAGACAGGGCAATAGACAGTGATGGCAAAGCCCTGGCTCTCTCACACAGTCAATACGTAAATAAATCGCTCTGAATAGCTGGCAGACATGACATGCGGTGACATATGGAAGGTGGTGGTGGAGGAGGCACAGTGACGCTCTCCATCACATGAGTGCTTAGGGAAGCCCTTCCCGAGAAAGTGGCCTTTGAGTCTGGACCCAGATGAACAGACGAGAACAGTCGTGCACAGTCTCGGGGCAACCCCCACAAGGCCAGTCAGTGTGAAGGCCCTCCTGTGGGAATAAGCCTGGCTTTATTTAATAAGCAAAGAAGGCTGATACAACATGAAGGCAGTGAACTAAGAGAACTATAGAAGATGAGTGTGGAGAGGCTGCCTTGGCCAAACCACGGGGGCTTCCCTAGCAAGGCTGGGTTGGAGCTTTCCTTCCAAGTTCAGGCCGAACCCCTGGGAGGGGTTGGGGAGGCAGTGATGCGGTCTGCTTTGCATTTTTCTAGGATCACTCTCACTACTTAATGTGTGAGCGTGGAGTGTGTGGCTCTTGAGAGGACACAAGAAGAGCAATTTGGAGTCCAGCTGGGAGCTAATGGTGGCCTGGGGTGCAGAGGGCGGGAGAGCTGGAGAGAGGTGGACAAGTGGATGTTCAGTTATCTAGGAGGTAGACACGATAGTGTTTGTTGATGGGTTGGATTGGGGATAAAGGAAAATGGAGGAATCGAGAACGACTCCTCGGCTTCAGCTCAAGCAGTGGCTGGCTAGTGATGCCATCTCCTGAGACCGGGAAGCCTGGGATAGGAGAGCTTGGTGGGCAGAGAGTATTCTTACCACACACCCTTGACGTTGGGGCTCTCACACCAAGGACAATCTGTCAGACTACTGATTTTAGAAAGGTCTTAAATGGAATCCTAATCTGTTTCTCTGAAAATTTATCCACTTACTCCAATTCTTATCTTTGAAAAGGAAAAAAAAAAGTACTTCTTTTTTTCCCAACCAACAGCTCTCCTCTTCCCTTGCCAAGGACACTTCCGCTCTTCTGAGTTTTCTCTCCTATGATTAATTTACTCATTTTTTTCTTATTTCTGGATCTTGGCAGATTTAAACTGGTTTTCCTTCCCCCTCATACCAGCCTATCATTACAAACAGCCAGATCCATCTTCCTAACGCTTCTGTCATTTATCACAGAGGCCTAGGCACTGTGCTCTGTCCTAAAATGAAGACACTCTTGGTCTTGGTTTTCTAAAGCAAATGGACAACAGGAGAAACTTTTAAAACACTACTATGCAAGTATTTTAAGTGGCCAAGACTATTCTTAAACTCCCAAGAGCTCCCACATCTGTACTAGTAAAGAATTGGGGCTGGGGAAATAACACAGTTAGTAAAGTACTTACTTGCCTTGCGAACATGAGAATCTGAGTTTGATACCCAGAACCCATGGAAAAGTTCCAGGAGTGATGACAGACGGGTTCCTGGAGCTCACAGTGACCCTAATTTAGCCTGAAGGTGGTCCCAAAGAAGATGAACATTGTTTCTGAAGATGACACCTGACGTTGTCCTCTGCCATCTAAGAATGTACACACACACACACACACACACACACACACACACACACACACATATGGCGTGTGGTTTGAGGCCACCCTGGTCTACAAAGCGAGTTTCAGGACAGCCAGAGCTGTTACACAGAGAAACTCTGTCTCAAAACAAACACAAAGAAAGAAAGAACTGAGAATGGAGACTGAGAGATTGTTGGAGGTCAGTGTGTGACCCAGCCATGAAGGCCACTCCCCAGGGTCGGGTACAGGTGCTGCCCCTCACCTCAAGCAATAAGGACCTTCCAGGGTGTCACATGAGGAACTCCATGCTTGGCACCAGAAGGCAGGGATTGCTGTGGTTTAGATAGGGTTTGACTGCCTTTCCCTCAGAGACTCATGTGTTGTAGGCTTGGGAGGTGAGGAGACCTATAAGAAGCAGAATCTAGGAGAAGGTAGGCAGGTCGTTGGGCGGACAGCCCTTGGAAAGGAATCAACACGGTTCTCATGGGACCCCATTAGTTCCCACGAGATCAGGTTTCTGCAGAAAGAATGACCCCAATCCCTGACTGAATCTCTTTGGTTTGGCCTCTGTGTGAGGAGGAACTCATGATGGGTGACATCAACCTCTGAAACTATAAGCCAAATTAACTTCTTTTCTTTATAAAGTACTTAGTCTGAGGTGTTTTGTTACAGTAATAGAAAATGGACTATTGTAGAAAGTATCACAGACTGGTGTCTCACTTCTGCTTGGGGCATCTAAAAGGGAATGATGAGCTGGCAGGATCCTCTAATGGCCAGGATAAAGGAACATAAAGTAGTTGCATTGGGCAGCCTGAGCATGCTATTTGTAGGGTAAAGACTATTTCTCATGGAGGTGAACTGGATTGTGTAGGGACAAGGGTGTCCTGGAGCCATTTTGAGGTCTGCCTAAAAGAACCACCAGGAGGTCTTTGTAGAAAGAGCTTTTAGAAAACTGGGCCAGGGGAGGGGGTCATGCAGAGAAAATTGACTCAACTACGCTATACACAATGTTATTGGCTGCGTGGGATAGCACATGCCTTTAATTCCAGCACTAGGGAGGCGGAGGCAGTCAGATCTCTGTGAGTTTGAGGCTAACCTGGTCTACACAGATAAATAGAAAACAAAATGCTCTTGAGCATCCCTAGTGGAGGCTCTCCAAAAACTCAGAGCTAAGTAGGCTTTAAAATAGGCCCCCAGCTGTGATACTCTATTAGGACAGCCCTGGCCAGGCTCCTCTAGCTGCCGCCCTGGTCCCCTTTAGTTATATAAACCACAGTTTGGAGAAAGGAAGAGAAGAGGAAAGACAGACCGCAGTAAGAGAAGCCGCAAGTCCCTTCTCCCTGCCACCTCGAGAACCCACTAGAAAGGACGAGACTGTGCTCTGCAATTCTGCTTCTTACATTGGTCCTGCACAGTATTAATTATTAAATTAAAACACTGAGCAGCGGGGAGACTTTGCCCATTTTTAAAGGGTGGTAAAAGTTTAAGCTAAGTTTCTTCTGGATACCGTTTTAGGAATCTTCCCCTTACTCAGCACTCTGGTGGCACACAGGTCAAAGTAGCCTCCCTTGGCTGCCTCCTGTTTTAAGCACTTCCCTCCGGGCCTCCGTCACGTCCCTTAGATTGTCCAAACCCCTAAGTATGGCGTTTGATGTTGTCCCTTACCTGAGCTCATCTCTATTTTCATCAGAATCTCTCGCAATTCTGACAGAACATCCGACGGCCACCGTACTTTGTAGTAATAGCAAATATTCAGCCAGCATTATTCAGTCAGCCCTCTGTATTCGTGAGTTCCACATCTGTGGAACTGGAAATGTGAAAAATATCTCCTCTGCACTGAACACGTGTAGACTCCGTCCATTCTCCTGATTCTCTAAACGAGAGAGGCCAGCAGCTATTTGCACAGCCCTCACCTTGGATGGCGTAGTACAAGTAATCCAGAGGTGGTTTGGAGTGATGGGAGGGTGGCGTGGGGTTCACAGAGGATAACTGTGCCGCCATTCCGTCCCAGCAGAGGGGCATCTTGGGGGCTGGAGTCCTGGGGTCCATCCCCCGCAGCTACAGGAGGAGGACTGTGCTGTTCAGTCCTCACAACAGCCTCCTAAGACAGATGTGGGTATTACCTCCCTGGCTGTAGAGCTGAGGCAGCTGACCAAGGAGGCTGTGATGGCGACCAGGAAGTACTTCTGGTCACTGATGTACTTCTATCCCTGCATCCTAACACGCTTTGTTCTCAGCTATTCTGTGCACGGTTTCCCTTTCTCGTTCTGATTATCTACCCCAGATATCTTTCAAATCCCAACTCAAATCCCTCCCCCGTGGAGCTTTCCCTAATTACTTTACAGTTGTCTTTACTCTCTGAACTCCTCGAACATTGCATTTGTCCCCGAACTTTAAAACCTGAGTGTGTGCTGTTTATTTTTCCATTGTCTTGGGCAAGCTCCATTGTTCCTTCCAGAGTGAGACCTGTGTTCCATACTTTCTTGCATTGACCATCCAGTGGCTCTCAATCTCTAAAGCAGGGGTCTCACAAAATAACACACACATAAATGAGACTTAACTAGATGGAAAGGTGTTGGACCTCATTGTAATAGGAGATACGTGAAGGTCTGTGGGTGTAGCTCAATGGTAGAATACTTTCCCAGCATGTGTGAGGCCCTCGGTTAATCTCTAGTATGGTAAAAGACAGATTGATGATAGATGATAGATAGATAGATAGATAGATAGATAGATAGATAGATAGATAGAAAGAAGATAAGTGCTAGATTAATAGAAGATAGATAAGTAAATAGAGGAAAGATCAATTACAAATGATAGATTAATTCTATTATTATATTGATGATAAATAAATAGAAGGTGATAAAAGTAGATAGATAATTGATAAATGACAGATAAGGAAAAGATAGGTGATAAGTAGGTAGATGATAGAGAAACTGGTGATAGATGATGGATGGATAGATAATAGATACATAGATAGATAGATAGATAGATAGATAGATAGATAGATAGATAGATAGATATAGATGGAATGATAGATTTGTGTTACTATTTGTTACTTGTGAGATAAGGAAAATCCAAACACAGGGCTACATTTGGACAAAGCTGTAGGGGAGGGAACCTCTCACATGCTGCTGATGAGAATGTAAGATGATGCGGCCCTTACAGAGAAAAATTTGGCAGCATCTAACGATATTACACATGCATTCTTTTCAGCCCAGTAATCTCACTTTTGGGAATCCATCCTGAAGATGCACTGGCAACGATCCCAAGTGCTGCATGTTCAAAGCTATTCTCGCTGTGCTATTTATAAAAGCAAAAGTCTGAAGAAACCTAACGTCAGTCAGTAGAGGCCTGGTTAGATCTCCACAGAAGAGCTATATCAGAGGGGCCTGGGCAGGAGTGACGGAGGACCACTCCTGGCTGGTCTGGATGCTCTCCAGGATCCGTTGCTGAGTGGACAAAGCAAAGTGAAGAAAAATATACACAGCAGACACCATTTGTGCAAGAAAAGAGTAAATGTAACTACGTGTTTGCTTGTATTTTCTAAAGGAAATAATGGAAGAATAAATAATATACAAAACAACGAAAAGTATTGTGTATGAAGGGAAGAAATTAAGGGGGAGGGGCAGTGAGATCTGCCCAAATACATCTTACTTTGTAGTTCTGACTTTGGAATCAATTATTTTATACAATTAAAAACAAAATTAGGGGACCAGTAGGATGGCTCAGTGGATAACTTGCCACCAAGCTTGGCGACCTGAGTTCAATCCCCAGGATCCACATGGTGGACAAGAGAACCAGCTCTCACCAACTGTCCCGTGTTCTCCACGTGTGCTGTAGTGTGCATATTCCCACAGACATACACACACAGACTGAATCAATGCAACTTTTAAAACACGAAAGAAAACAAACACACGGCGATGCTCGTGTGCTGGAACTGAATGGTTATGTAAGTGACGCGGAGTCACCTCACTGTCGGAGTTGGAGGAAGCCAGAAGGAGCCATGTGGTGACAGCCTGGAGCGAGAGATGCTCTTGTGACCTCATGCTTAGCTTAATATAGACAGGGATGGGCATGTACAGAAATATCTGTCACTGTGTCTGTCCACATGGGTGGCTGCACAGACATCTATTTCCTTGTTGTGTCAGCTAAGGAGGCCCCATAGCAACCAGCAACACACCATTCAGAGCACAGTGTCTAACACCCTCCTCCAATCAGCGGAACCGGAGCTCCTCAGAGAAAGGACTGGTTCTGACGGAACAAGAGACGGGGAAGACAGTCCCCAAACATCTGGAAGTGACAGAGAGTAAGGAAGTGCTGTTTTAAAAAGACAAACTATGGGGACATGTCTAAAGGACACAGAAACAAAACGAACAACTCCCAGTGGTCACACAGGGACAACAAACCAGAACGCAACTGGATCATAACCCCAAGCTTAAACTAATTTCTTAGAGTCTATAGTGAAGAAAAAAAAAAAAAACAATTAAAAATGTTTTTACATTTATTTGGTGTGTGTGTGTGTGTGTGTGTGTGTGTGTGTGTGTGTGTATGTACACATGCGCGCATGAGCATGTGTGGAGATTAGAAAACAATCTGCAGGAGTTGGTTTTCTCCACCACATGGATTCCAGGGATCAAACTCAGGTCATCATACTTGGCAAAAAACACCCTTACCCACTGAACCACCCTGCCACCCAGAAGCACAGTTTTTAGTAAACTAATGAATGTGAAAGGGAGGGTCTCCAGTGTAGAATTCTAAGCAATGTATATGGGTCTCCAGCCTCAAAGAGACAAACTCCTTAGCTGTGGGCTGTATATGGTGACTTTGTCTTCCCATGAATGGAGCATGAAAGGGGAACATGAGCAGCTTCATGGTGGAGAAGCCTGACAAGCACTACTCAGTGGATGTAAACATCAAAGAAAAGAGAGAGTGAGGGGATTTGAACACATGTGAAGGAGTGGCTGCAGGGTGGAGAACGGAGGGAACCCACTGAGGAGAGGGGCCCTGGCGGAGAGGCGTGAATTCAAGCAAAGTATAGTGACACATAGGTATGAAAATGCCACGATAAAACCCATTGTTTTGTAGATACAAAACCCATTATTTTGTAGGCCAACTTCAAATTTAAATTTTAAAACATCAATAGCAGCGAATCATATTAATAGTATGCACCTCGTAGAACTTGATAGAAGTGGCCCTTTAGTCTGTGGTCTCCACACCCCAGACACGGAGCCCCAGACTCATTATTAGAAATGCCATCCAAGGGTTTAGGGTGTGGATGCAGCTCCGTGGGTAAAGCGCCTGCTGTACAAGAGTGTGGACCTGAGCGCCATCCCCAGCACCCACGTCATAGTTCACAGCTAGTGGACTGGGACTGGGGTATGTGGGAACTCAGTCACATCTTCACCATTTTTCTGTGCATCTAAGATGTGATAAAAATTGGAAGTTAATTTTTTTTTAAGTTGGAAACTAACTGAGCTGTTTATCAAGTTGATTCTATAGACTGAAATGAAATTTTAAATGAGTTTGAAACACTGTATCCTGAAAACAAACACACACCAAGAAACCTTAGACCATCTTCAGTACTATTAGCACGGATTTGCTGGCGTGGGGAGGGAGACAAGCACAGTTATGTTAATAGCATCAGAAGCTGGGCTTTTCAGCTCAAAAGAAACAGAACACAACATAAAATCAAAGTGTACACCCAGTGAGTGGGGTCGCTTGCCACCAATCCTGATAACTGAGCCCAGTCCTAGGACCCATGTATGGCTGTCTTCTCTCTCCACAGGCAAGTGTGCTTCCCACAAATAAATAATGTATTTTTTCAACTTAAAATCTTTACTTAAATTGGGTGCTGGAGAGATAGATGCTCAGTAGTTAAGACACCTGATGCTCTTGCAGTAGACCTAGGTTCATTTCCCAGCACTCACATGGTGGCTCACAACAGTCTTTAACTCCATGTTCACGAAATCCAGTGCCCCCTTCTGCTCTCCATGGGCACCAGACATTCATGTGCTGCATATATATAGATGCAGGCAAAACACCCATACACATAAAATAAAAATAAATTTTTTTAAAAAAAATCTTTACTTAGCTATGTTAATAACACATTCTCTTTCTCTAGTGTGCATTTCCTAGTTCTTTCCACTGAAAATGCACAGGATAGATGAGCAATGAGAGACCCTAGAGCCTAGATTATAACATCTAGTTTTCCATTAAAAGGAATCAGGTCTCCTTGGAGATACCACTAATTATAAATCTGAGGTCGATGAGCCTAAGAAACCTTGTCATCCCTGAAGTAAAGGAACTTAGGTCATGTCAACACAACACAACACAGAAGAGCCAATGGACTTCCAGGAGCCACAGAGGACAGAGCCCTGAGCATGAGAAAAAGTAACTTGACCAAATTAAACGACACCAAATACATTTAAAAAATCTATGCACTCATAATACCCCTCCTCCACAAGGAATACAACCTCATTTTCTATCCTTGGGGAATTTTAAAGGATCAATCATTCCGATAAAAATGAAAAATAAGCCAGGTGTAGTGGAATATGCTTTTAATCCAGCACTAGAGAGGTAGAGGCAGAAGAATCACTGTTGAGTTTGAGGCTAGCCTGTCTACACAGTGAATTCTAGGCCAGCCAGAGCTACAGAGTGAGATCTGACAGGGAGAGACGGGGGAGGGGAGATAAAAGGAAAGGAAAAAAAAGTGGGGACTAGAGAGAGGTGGCTCATTGGTTAAGAACACTGACTCTTTCAGGGGACCCAGATTAAATTCCCAGCACCCACATGATGGTTTACAACTGTAACTCCAATCCCAGGGTATCCAGTGCCCTCTTCTGGCTCCCTGGGCACCAGACATGCATGTGGTACATAGACATACATGCAGACAAAATACCCATACACATTAAAAAAAAAAAAAAAAGCTTTTTTAAAGTAAAAAAGAAAATTAAAGGAAATAATAAAGTTCTTATCATACCTCTTCCTGGACAGAGTGTATTTATTTCTCAGTAACCATGTAGTTTATAAGGAAATTCTTCTCTGTGGAATCACAGTAAGCTCGTGGAGAAAGAAAGAACCAGGAAACCACATGAACCAGAGCCAGTGATCAAGTTGGCTGCTCAAACCATTAGATAAAATGTTGGAAGGGGGGAGTTTGATGTGGTGGATCAGGCTGTCAACACTTGAACCCACTGGTGAATTTCACTATAAAGTGCAACAAACAAGTGGACATACTGTTCTTCTGCCTATGGAAGATTCTTGACCCCCCCCCCCCCCAAAAAAAAAAAAGAAAGAAGAGAAAGAAAATGAATGTAATCAAGCTTCTAACCTCAACTTACAGAAAGTGCGTTTGGGGACCTTGTTAAACACTGCACCATGAGGACACAAAGAATCAAAGCCAGAATGTGGAAAAGCCTGCAGCAGGAATGATGTAGTTTATTGAATAAATAATGGTCCTAAAATAACAAAGGGAACTATTATTAATTAAAAGAGACATGCCAAATGCGACGGGTAAGTTTGATGGTCAGTTTGACAGGATTTGGAGTCACCCAGGAGACAGGGCTCAGGTGTGTCTGGAAGGGTGTTTCCAGGAAGCTTAATGGAAGTGAGAATACCCACCCGGAACACAGGCAGCCCCGTGCCTTGAAATGGGGTTTCTCTTTGCTTCCTGGCTATTGGCACAATGTTACTATAATTGTTTGACTTCCTGCTTCCATGCCTCCCCCACCGGATGGACTGACTATACCCTCAAACCATGAACCAGACAAACTCTTCACAACAAGAAAAGTAATTAATACATCAACCAGACACAAGATGTGGATCCTTCCAGACATTCCAATTTGAACGAGCCAAAACAAAAGGACACGTTAGAGACGCTGTGGACAGGCAAACGTGGACTGGGAACGTGATACTGTTACGTTGTAGAGCCAGCTGAGGTGGCACATCTCTGTAATCTCAGGAGTTGTGAGGCAGAAGCTGGAGGATCTGAAGTTCAAGGTCATCCTCCGCCACCTAGCGAGTTTGGAACCAGTCTGGGTTACATAAGACTCAGTTTCAAAAATATAGTAAATAAAATAAAATAAATAAATTATAGTTAATGTCGACAGTGATGCTGACACTGTACTTATGTCAGAAAAATTAAAAGCCTTTATCTGCTAACAGGATGTATGGAAAAAGATGGCTGAAAGGTTAGATGCTTTTGAATCACTTTAAAATAGTCTAGTGTCCCCTCCTTCAGCCCACCCCCAAGCCCCTAGTGGTAAAGCTTGGTAGACTTGAAGTGAGAGAAGAGAATACTGTCAGTTACCTAAGCTTAGTAATGGGTGGGTGAGGTCTTCTTTCTAAGGTCATGTTTGTTTAAACATGTCTGCAATAAACAGTAAAACAAGTATTTTTTTCAACAGTTGGCTCAGGTTTGTGGGCACTAAGGAGATTTTTGACTCCAAACTGGGGTTCTTTTAAGACAAGCAGGTGATGCTGGTTCAGATGAGCCAGGACCAGCTGAGGGACAGCTGCAAGTGTGATTGCTGTGGGTTGGAAACAAGCCCTGACAGCGGTGAATCTCCACCTTCCTGATGCTGCGACCCTTTAACACAGCTCCTCATGCTGTGGTGACCCCCAACCATACAATTATTTTCATTGCTACTTCATAACTGTAATTTTGCTACTGTTCGGAATTGTGATGTAAACATCTGATATGTGACTCCCTGGGTCGAGACCCACATGTTGAGAACCGTTACCTCACAGGTATTTATTGATTGAAGGTGAAGATTCTGTTCTGATCAGGAATTGAAGTTGGAAAATTCTTTGCAACCCAAAAAGGGGGAAAGATAAAATGGGGTAGAAACAGACAGAGAGAAGACATCCTGGCCGGGATGCCCAACTCCTAGAATTGCATAACAACATCTTTCTGTCCGAGTCCAGAGCAAGACATTCTAGATTCTCCAAACTCACTAGCTGGAGGAAAGGCTGGATTCTCAGAGACTTGCTAAGTGGGCAATGTCTGTAATGCACCACCACCACCACCACCACCACTAACACCACCACCACCACCACCACCACCACCACCACCACCACACACCACCCACTCTCCTCCCCCCCTACCCCCCACCCCCACCCCCGCTGCTGCTGGCTGTATATACGGCTAGCTTCTTTAGTCTGGTGTATTACAACACCCAGCAGCCTCCCTCTCCCTTCCATCCAAACTCCAGAGAAGGTGTAATTTGGGAGCTTATGACCCTTCCATCCTTTCAATTTGCCTACATGCATATTTTAGCTCAGTTGCCAGCAGCAATAAAGAAGGGAATCAGTGGAGCGCTTACTGCTGGGAGCAGTCCCCTAAGATGTCTGAGAAAGCAGATATGTTTAGGTAAAGCAGAAGTGAGAATCCTCCAGGGGCGGCTCAGCCACCGAGTTTAATTGGGCTGCAGCTGCTCTGCCTCCCCCCTCCCTCACTGCTGGTTCCGCGTGCAGACAACTGGGATTTACCAGTTAATTGGCTGTCCCCACGATTGTCGTTCACTTAGGCCGTCTTCCTAGTCTTTGTAACTAACAAAACGCTTCTCTTAAAATAATTTGCTTCTGTGTGGCTCCCCAAGACTCGGGTGGGACCCTCAGATCTGTAGGATTTGTCAAAGAGGCAGGCACATCTGTGCAGGGGACGGTGTGTGTTGTAGGACTTGGGGTGCTGCTGTGGAAAGTCAGCGCAACTGGGGACCCGTGTCCTGGGTTATATAAAGGTGTTGGACCTGGTTCAAGCCTCAGAACCAGTCGGACAGGTTGTGGAGGTTTCTTTTGATTTCTCACCACCCAACTGAACAGAGGGAACTTTCAACTTCGCCAGGTGAATGGTTTACTTGGAAGTGGTGAGAAAGGTCAGCGAGCTGGGATTTAGATTTCACGGCTCTATCTATCATCTTTTCCATAGGCGCTAGACCCCCCAAACAGATGCAAGGCCACAGGATTAAGGAAGAGGCCTACTGGGCCCACTGGCTTTCAGCTCATCTTTAGAGCTTAGCCGCCAATGGCTTTTTAAGTTGGCTGGCTTCTGACATTAAACGTGGTGGGGACCATTGCCAACATCGATACATCATGTGTGTTCGGATGCTTGCCTGCCCCAAGTTGCATTGTGGTACCAGGTTTGGTGGTCACTCCAGCTTCTCTCTTGACTACTCAAAGTCAAACGACTGCCCAGCTTTCTGCCAAACTATCCTAGAGCCTCCCGCCCTGCCCAACCCAGTGGAAAGTTCCAGAGTAATTCAGAGAGTGTGCCTCTTTGGAGTGTTTTGTCTTTTTTTTTTTTTTTTTTTTTTTTTAATGGGAATTTTGCCATTCAGGAATTCTAACTGGTTCCTAGGAGATGAGATGGTCCTTTTGGCTCCAACAACCTCTACAACATCTCGGCAAGGCCATTCTCTGTTTACCAAATGAAGACACTGGCCCAGGAGCCAAGTAGAAATCAGTTCCAGGCCTCTCCAATAAAAAAGAAAGGAATGCTATAAGTTATAAATCAAAAGGGAAGTCTGGGGGTTGAGTTTCAATACGTCTCTTTTAACTGGAGAATCTGTGCTGTCGGTGGGTGAGGTCAAGTAGATTGGAGTTAAGTGTCTTGTTAATATGTAGTGTGCGCCTTGAATCCCAGTCACCCCCACTCCCCCTTCTGCTGCTCAAAGTGGGGAAAAGGAATGTTTTTTTTGTTCTGTTTTGTTTTGTTTTTGTTTTTGTTTTTGTTTTTGAGACAGGGTTTCTCTGTGTAGCTTTTGGAACCTGTCCTGGAACTCAATTTGTAGACCAGGCTGGCTTTGAACTCACAGAGATCCCCCTGCCTCTGCCTCCCGAGTGCTGAGATTAAAGGTGTGCGCCACCACCGCCCGGCAAGGACTGTTTTAAAATCTCAGCATAAGTACTGGAGAAGTGACTCGGTAGTTAAGAGTGCTTGCAATGGACCTGAATTCAGTTCTCAACATCCACATGGGGCGATTCACAACCACCTGTTACTCCAGCTCCAAAGAGTCCACTGCCCTCTTCTGGCTTCCATAGGCACTGCACACACCTGCGTACTTACACATAGACACACATACACATAATTAAAATAAAAAATAAATCTTTGTTGTTGTTTTTGTTGTTTGACAAGGACTTGCTACATAGCCTTGGCTAGCCTGGAACTCACTATGTAGACCAGGCTGGCCTCAAAGTCAGAGATCTACCTGCTTCTGCCTCCTGGGTGCTGGGATTAAAGCCACCACACCTGGCTAAACATAAATCTTAAAAAAAAAATGCAAAAGTAAATGAATCCCCATGTGGGACAGGAGAGATGGCTCATCATGTCAAGACACTTGCCAAGCCTGACGACCTGAGTTCTTCTATGCCCTGGATCCACACGGAGGAAGAAAAGAACCAATTCCTGCACGTAGTCCTCTCATATCCTGACATAGCGTGTACACACCCACACACGTGTGTGCAAAACACACACAAATAAATAAATGTGATTTTAAAACATCCCAGTGTCTAGGCCGTTCCCCACACCGATGACATCACTCTTGGTGGGGTACAGGGGGCCTTTTGTTCCTTCAGTTCCTCAGTTCCTTCCAACATAGCACGTTTGTCAGGAGCCGTCCATCTCCACAGTGGAACGGACACATCAGCACTCCCCTCCCACCTCCCCCTCCCACCCCCCCTCCCCTCCCCCCTCCCACCTCCCCCTCCCACCTCCCCCTCCCACCCTCCCCCTCCCACGCTCCCCTCCCACCTCCCCCTCCCACCCTCCCCCTCCCACCCTCCCCCTCCCACCCTCCCCCTCCCACCCTCCCCCTCCCACGCTCCCCCTCCCCTCCCACCCTCCCCCTCCCACTCTCCCCTTCCCACTCTCCACTCAGGAGTTTGCTCGTTTGCCAAGTCAGAGGCAACACTATGCTGAGATGATTGGCGCTCAAAATTCCGCGATTCTCTTTCAACCGTCTCCGCTGGAAGCAAGGTGCATCCTGGGGCCAGCTGCCTTCCCATCACTCCTGGGTCTTCTCAAAAGCTGGCTGCCACCTAAGAAGATCTGTCTAATCGGGTCAGCGTGTTGCTGAGGGCAGATTGCCTTACCCAGCCTAAGTAAATAAGTAGTGTTGGTTTACAGAGGAAAAATACAAGTTCCCTGGTGTGTCTGATACGTGTGGGCCTACCAAAGAGTTTCAAGTGTGCAGTGGAATTTTTTCTTAATGCATATTTAAGTCCCCTGGTGGGCATTCTCCAGTTTCTCTGATGTTCAGTTAATTGGAAACGCACCTTACTCAAGAAAGCCTTAAAATAAAAATGCATTCCCCCTCCTTGGCCCATTGGTGAAAATTTAAATACTTACAAAGCTAAGGAGGCTGTTAACCAAAATGTGTATTTGGGGTCTGGCCTGTACTTTATCCAGACATTATTGGAGTTGTCTAAATGGGGGGTGGGGCGGGCGGGAGAGAAGCTTTAACTCCTGAACTAAGCGCAATTAGTCGGGCATAAAGGAAGTCTAAAGGGGTGCTAATTGCCTTTAAAAAGATAAATTGAATTGAACCAGAGAAGCAGAAAATTACCTTTGTTGAGAATCATCTTGGTTGTTTAAGAAGGGGAGGGCTTTTTGAAATCGGAACAACCGGCTGCACACAGCCGAGAGATTCTTACCCCTTGCTCCACCAACCGTAGATCCCAAGGAGGAAACTTGAAATTCTCAATGTCGCCCTCCCTGTCAGAGCCAGGTGGGATTCCCCAGACCCTGGTAAACCGCACGCACTCTTACATCCGTGCCAGCCTTTGTCCTCATGTCTCTTGGCGAGGACTCTCAATGTCATTTGTAAATGTTATCTCCGAGGGTGTGTGGAGAAGCTGTCTAAGCGAAGGCAATTGAAATTCAGTTTTAGTTTTAAATAGGCCTTCGGGCAGGGGTGAAGGAGGGCTCTCTTCTGTGAACTCCACAACCTTGAGGATGTGTGTGTTCCTCATAAAATGAGTCCACTATGTGTGCAAGAGATAGTACTGATAGCTTTGAGAGTCCTGCTAAGGAGATAGCAAAGCTGAAACAACACCTGGTGTGTCACAGCACGAAGCAGTCAGACTGTGGTCGCTTGTCCCCAGACATTTGAGCAGACTGTCGTGGAGACAGGAGCAGCGGCAGAAAGGGTTCTTTCCTTCATGGTGGGCAGGAAGCAGAGAGAAAGGGAAAGGCCAGAGGCTAGGTCCAGAGATGCTTGTCCAAGGAGGAGGCATGTAGAAAGGCTGCCCTTCCCTCCTCCAGAGAGTCGTGTAAGCTCAGGACACATTTGACTAACTCAGTGTGCCAATGGTTCTTGGTTTTCCTCTCCAATATCTGTGCACATAAGTGACAAAAATTTGGGAAAGCTTACTTAGTAAATTTCACTGGCACCTGCTGAATTCTCCTTCCCTCACCTCCCTGTGTCAATGGCCATCCCATCATCATGCCTCTGTCTTCTCCATCTCCTTTTCTCCCTTGGTGTCCACACCCGTGACCGTGGCTTCCAATGCTCTAATCTAGGTCAACAGCTCAGGGTTGCCCTTGAACTTCTCACTCAAACCTCTCACTGTCTGCTTAGCACCAGCCCTTGGGCATCTGAACCCTAAGTTGTCTGAACGAGAGCCTTGACTCCTCCTGACCTCCTCTGTAAGTCCTCTGTGTTGTCCCTGGTCTCTGGGCCTCATGCACACTTTTGGACAGAACCTCACAGTGACCAGGGCATACAGTGATGATCTTCACCTCATAGTAGACAGGAACAGGGAGAGAAGGGACCAGGGATCACATAGATCTTTCCAAAGTACACACCCCCACCTCACCCCTGCCCAGGGACGTATTTCCTCCTGCAAGGCCCTGCAATCTAAAGTTTTCAGAAATTGCTAAAATGGTGCTACCGTTGCGGACCGCCAGCCTGTGGGGAGCAGCTCATGCTCAGAGCATTCTCCATGAAATAAAATAGGACCATTTCGCTGGTCCTGTCACACAATTCATCCTCTTTTCTCTAATCCATCCATGAGTTCTGTCAGTTTTATCTCCAAAATATCTTTCCTCTTTCTGAATCTCTCTCACTTATCTCCATTTCCACTCTCCACTCTGTCCCTGGGAGGACTATGGGAGCCTCGGGCTAATGTGCCTCTTCTCACCCTTGCTCTCTACAATGGATTCTCCACACAGTGGCCAGCGTGAACTTTACAGAATGTAAATCAGCTCATGTTAATCACCTGATTAAAACCCTGCCATGTTAGACTAGGAACGCATGGGTCTCTTTCTGTAAAACACACAGTAGCAGATTGATAGAGGAAAATCGCGCACAGCACAAGCTTTCCAGCGGACACCAAGAGCATTCAGGAAAACCCAAACCTTGTTCATGGCGGAAATCAGAAAGAGGAGGGAATTTCCTTAACCTGGCAAAAGTGAGCAAATGCATTTTTTTTCATTTATTGTTTTAAGTGTATGTGTGCGTGCCTGAGTTATGTATAAGTACCATGTGTGTATGGGTGCCCTCAGAGGCCAGAAGGGGGTGTCAGAGTCTTTGGACCCTGAGTGACAGGAGGTTCTGAGCTACCTGATGTGGGTGCTAGGAACTGAACCTGGGTCCTCTGGAAGAGCAGCAAATGCTTTTAACGACTTAGCCATCTTTCCGACCCCCTAATGCGTTGTGAGGGCGGTGCACGCAAAAGTAAAAGAGCGCAACCCCGCCACTCAGGAAGCTAAGGCAGGAGGATGGCAGCTCTGAGGCTAGCATGAGCTACACGGTGAAACATCAGATCAGTGACACAAAGGACTGGGAGACAAGGGGAGAGGTGCAAAGACAGGGGATAAGTCAGACAGAGGTACTTTTCATTTCAGCAGTAAAGTTTGTTTGTATGCTTAGCTCTAAGTGCATGGCATTACCTATACCTGTCGGGGATTAGGCTGCCTGAAGGATTTCATCATAACTTGTTTTTGTTTTTCAGTGAGCATTAGAAGGGTTGGGAGCGGTCGCCAGCAGGGTCCAGGGTGGGAAGACTGAGCCGGAACAGCAAGAGCAAGACTGGAGGGAATGTGTGGAGGCCACAAAGGGAGAGGGGATCCTTGGGCTCCTTGGCCGACTACGGTGGGACATGAGAAAGGAAGGGGGAGGCACCTTGGTGACTGACTCGCCCGCGCTGCCTGAGTGGCTGATGAGCGAAGTATAAGCAGGGTGTGGGAATGGGCAGACTCTGGGGTGGGGGCTCTCCACTCCACAGGGAGAGACAGGGGAGAGGAAAGGACCCGAGGACATGGCTCAGTGGGTTGTGCAGGCATGAGGACCCGAGTTCAGATCCCCAGAACTCACATAAAAGCCAGGCATGGCCTCTCGTGCCTGGAATCCAGCCTGCAGGTGGAGACTGGTGGATCATGGGAACTCCCTGGCCACCCAGACTAACTGATGTTTCAGATTCAAGCAAGGGACTCTACTGTCTCCAGAGAATAAGGTGGAGAGGGATAGAGCAGGACACCTGACATCCTCATCTGACCTCTGTTCACAGGTACATGAACATATGTACCTACACATAACACACACACACACACACACACACACACACACACACACACCATAGATATACTTGGAAATTTGTTAAAGAGGAAAGAAATGAAATGTGTATGTCATCTATTATAATCTGTAACCCTCAGACTTGGTACCTGAAGATTGCCCCCTTTCTGATCAGACACCAGGGGCTGGACCCCAGGATGAAGACAAACTTGCATTCTGCAGCATCTCGGTGTTTGGGCTGCCCACGCTCCTGGACTCCACGCCAGGATCCCTGAAACTGCTGTCTCTCAAGGAGATGCCCACTCTGGCCAACCACACAGATGCCTCTGGGGTTGTCAACCGAGTGTGTCACCAGTCAGCAGCACCTCCCCTTCCTGAACAAACTAGATTTTAAAACTGACCTGGATTTACACAGGAGTTTGAGGCAGTGTGAAGTTCTCCTACCCCGGCCCAGCTTCCCCCATCACTAGCATATTACATCAATGTATTTGTTACAATTGGTGAGCTATACTCGAAACATCATTGCTAATTAATACTCATACATCATTAATTAATTATTATAATTAATAATAAAAGGTCTCCTTTTCAGACTTTCCTTGGTTTTGACCTTAACAGTTCAGGAGAATGCCAGTCAGGTATTTTGTAGACTATTCCTCAGCTAGGATTTGTCTGATGTCCTCGCCCTTCTGTTTTTAAGTCATGGAGACTGGCTCCCTCACCCTTGGCTGGAGCAGCCCTCACTAAGTCTGAGGCCATGCAGGAAGAGCCCGCAGGCATCTCTGTGAGTGTTGTCAGGCCTGAGAAGCCCGGTGCGGAACAATCCTTCATTGACAGACCAGGAAGCCACTTTTGGCCTCCACGCCCCCTTTTCTGGGGAGATCTTCTGCGCTGCACACCAGTGCCAGCAGCAGCAACCCCTTCCCACGTGAATTTCCTGCTCTACGGGTCCACGTGCAGACAGTCTTTCCTATTGTTCTGCGAAACCTCTGCAGCCATAGGTTGCTGAACAAACGAACTGAGTTCTGAATTTCTTGGGTTAGTCCATCAAGGGCCTCTCTGAGAAGTTAGCCGGAAGATGTACATTCAGAGTCTCCAGGAGCCCTGTGAGGAAGCCCTGACCCAAGGCAGTGTAGAATACATGTGCTCTATACGAAGATTCTCTAGATGATTGTTCCTTATACCTTTCCCTGAATGGAAGGTCTGGTGGAATAGAATGTTTGTTTAACCAAGTAAGGATGTGTTTCATTTGTTTGTGTGGCAGAATAATTGTTTAACTATGTAAAGATGTGTTGCATTGTTTATGCTGCATTTGTTTAACTATGCGAAGATGTGTTGCTGTTTTACCTTGCCTGCCTAAGGCACCTGATTGGTCTAATAAAAAGCTGAATGACCAATAGGTAGGCAGAGGAAGTACAGGCGGGGCTGGTGGGCAGAGAGAAAAAGGGAGCCAGCCAGCCACGGAAAGTAGGATGGACAGTACCTGGATGTGGTAAATGAGCCTCGGGGCAGCACATAGAAAAAAAAGCTAGCTGGAAACAAGCCTAAGCTAAGGCCAAGGATTCATAATTAATAATAAGTCTCCATCTCATGATTTGGGGGCTGGTGGTCCAAGAAAGCCTGCTGTGGAGGAAGAGGGGAGCAGGGAGGGACACCCACAATTCTCAGGTTGGTTGAGTGCCAGGTTCTGACATTAGTAGCTCTTGGCTCATCGTGGCTGAGGATGACCATTTCAGCCTATGATGTCCTTCTACACCATAGTTTCTGTGATGACTAGTATTAGTCACCTTGATACAAGTCCTTTATGAAGAGGGAACCCCAATCGAGAAAATGCCCCCATCAGATTGGCCTGTGGACAAGTCTGTGGTGTATTTTCTTGGTTGATGTGAGAGGGTTCAGCTCTCTGTGGGTGGTGCCACCCCTGGTCCAGTGGTCCTAGGTTCTATAAAGAAAGCAGGCTGAGTAGTAAGCCATGAGGTAGCAAGCCAGTGAGCAGGGCTACTCCAAGGCCTCTGCATCAGCTGCTGACTCCAGGTTCCTGCCTCCAGGTCCCCGCCCTGTCTAAGTTCCCGCCCTGACTTCCTTTGATGGTGAACTGTGATATGGAAGTGTAAGCCAAATGAATCCTTTCCTCCCCTCTCCCCCAAGGTACTTTTTTGGTTATGGTGTTTCATTATAGCAATAGAAACCTTGCGACAGTCTCCTTGGCCAGTCCTCTGGCCTCCCTTTTACACTCTGTGAAATGGGATACTGCTGAACTTGGAGACTGTAGAGAGGCTTAGGTGAGGCTAAGCCAGAAGGATTAGTATTTATAATTATTATTACCATTCCTGTAACGTTGATCTCATCACCAGGTATTGGCATGGCCTACTTCCCACTTTGCATGCCGTGACATGCCTTTAAACCAGGGTGGAAGACACCTAGGATCCATATTATCTGAAGGACTGGCCACAGAGGAGTATTTGTAGGTCAACTGAGGCACAGGATGGAGTTGAAACTCAAAATCACCTGGAGGATGAGGTGGTACCTTGGCCTGTCTGATTTGCCTAGACTGAAGAGTGAGGGGTGGGGAGGTGGGGGGGCCCTTCAGCTTGTCAGGGAGGTCCCTGTACCCTTGTGCTGAGCAGCATTTCAGACGACAGGTAGCCCAGTGTAGACACTGAAATCAATGTAATGTGGTGGGACAGAGAAGCTGTGTTTGGCTACACTTGTGCCTGTAACCTCAGCACTGTGGGACCCAGAAGAGAAAATGGCTAGGCCTTGCTACCCACTAATCTAGCCCAAACAGCAAGCTCTGGGTTCAGCAAGAGATCATGTCTCAAGGGTCTCCTCTTTCTGCCCCCGCTTAAGGGTTAGCAGTGAAGGAAACAAATGTGAAAAAGTTGGGCACGGTGCCATATACTTATAATCCTAGCACTGAGAAGGCAGAGGCAAGGAAATGGCTGCATGTTTGAGGCCAGCCGGGTATAAATAGTTCCAAGCCAGCCAGAGCTACACAGCAAGATCCTATCTCAAGAATGTAAAACAAGAACAACAGGAGGTTCGAGAGATCATCTGCTCAGGAGTAAAGTACTTGCCATGGGAGCAGGAGGGCCTGAGTGTGATTCCCAGGGCCAACAGAGAGGGCCTGGAATGTGTCCTGCATTTGTAATCCCAGTGCGGGAAGGTGGAGATGAGGAGATTCTCGGGGGCTGACCGAGCAGCTAATCTCCTCTCATTGAAGAGCTCCGAGCCAACGAGAGACCCTGTCTCAAAAAAGCAAGGAAGATGGCTTCTGAGAAACAACCCCACGGGGTTGTCCTCTGGCTTCCACACAGGCACACCCACATGCGTGTGCACCTGTGACAGCATATGTACCTACAGAGGAATACACACATGCATCCATATGAACACACCTGCATCCACACAAGATAACGGGACAAATCCAGCAGCCCCTGAAACCACACAAGCAAGGAGACATGACTCAGTGTCCGAGCTGAGGAAGTGGGTCAGGCGGAGAGGGACTCGGGGGTGGCGTAGGAACTTGGCCTTGGACAAAGTAGTAAAGGTTCTGTCTGATGTTCCACGGAAGCATGTGTCACCACTAAGTTCTGTAAAGCCCACAGGGCCAGAGCAGGAGGCGGCAGCCAGGGGCTACCTGGACCTGAAGCCATTTGCTCAATCCTTAGAACATTCCCTCTTCCCCTCAGGGCAGAATGGAGTGTCCTTGACCCAACCCCACTACCCTGCATGTCCCGACTGACCCTCTAAGCTCTCCAAGGTCACCAGCACCCGCGGGGACTCTGGGATCTATCTGCCATCACAGGTCTCTTTTATTGTACCCCCACCAGTTCCTGTGTTCTTTTCCCAGCTTGGAGTATCCCCAGCCTTTGTCTTCCAGCCCCTCACCCCAGCCGTCCCTTCCTACCTGTAGACATCAGGGGCATGTGTGTATGCCTCTCTCTCGGGCTCCTCTACAGCAAATCTTCTACAAGTAACTGTCCGCTGCCCACTAAGAAGAATTCCCAGGCAGGACTCTGGCTACACTTCCACTGCTTACTAGAGTGCCACAGACCCTCCCCTCCCCCCTCCAACCCCCACCCCAGGCTGGGGATGAATCCAGAGCCTTGCACACGCTGGGCAAACACTTCACCCTGTGCCACACACTCCCAGCCCCTGGTGGTGGTTACTATGATGTCATTGAACAGATAAGTAGAAAGAATGAGCATTCTCCACAAATCTTTGTGGGGGTCTAGGAGCCACGAAGGGTCCAGGGAACAAGGTGAAGAAGACACGGGACCAAGTCGGAAGCCTCAACAGCTTCCTCGAGGGGCAGACGGGTGGGCGGGGCTGCCTCTGCGCCGCCGAACAGGTTGTGGCTGCTCCCTCAACTTTTATTACCCTGGCTGTGCGTGGGCTGTGGGAGCCTGGCTCCTGTCCCCAGGGCACCTTAAAGGAACTTCAGTACCTCAACTCCAAGTTCAAAGGTGGGAATGCACAAGGTGTGTCTGAGGTGTGGGAAAAAAAAAAAAGAGCAGAGTCAGGGAAGGAGGGGGAAGGTTGTTGCCGAGAGCCAAGTAGGAACAGTAAGGAGAGGAGGACCGGTAGCTGGGGGGACAGTTTATCTGAGGCAGAGAGAGACCACCAGAGGGAGGATGGGCCACGGCCCCTTACCCCTATAATGGCGTGCAAATTTACAAAGAAGACCCCAGCTTCCGTCGGTCTCCACGGTGCCACGGCCAGGAGCAGCCAGCAGACAGGCACGGTGCTAGGGAACAGCTTGCGAGCAGGTTTTGGGGGGACGCCGCGCTGGCAACGCTGTGCGTGAATGGAGTCTCACTAGCATTGCTGGTGGAAAACATGTTCCATGGCAAGAGAATGTGTAAATATTTGAAATCTGACATGTGGGTGTTTAATAGGATTGCCTGCCTCTCTGTAGAGGAGTTAGACGTGTTTACTTCTAATAGAGGTGGGCCCTGACTTAATACAGAAGCCTAGGAGTTCACAGGCAAGTACCCGCTAGCCGCATGGCTTCCTTCGCTGAGCCCCACAGCCGGCTTTGACTCCGCCAGCCAGAGGCTCTCTGTCCTGCCTCTCCTCCCATTCCAGGTTGTGCTGGGTGCTGGGTCATCGATTTACTCATTCCACAAATATTTTCTTGAATGCTGACTACTGTGCCAGGGTGTGAGTCACGCCTAGCCTTGACCTCAAATAAACCGCATGCCGCAAGGGACAGAGATGGGGAGTCAGGGGGCAGCAGCTTGTGGCTGAGAGCATCCGCGTTGGGGCAGGAGGGCGGCTCATAGGCCTAGGTCATCTCTGCACCCGTGGAGGGGAGCAACCAAGGGAGCCCATGGATTTCTGAGCCCAGACGCCTCCTGGCCTCTTTGAGTCTGACTCTTCCCATCCGTGGAGATGAGTCTCACATCAGGCCTCCGCAGGGTTGAGGATCAACCACTATCAGCTTAGAGCGTCTTCTTCCTTTTTATTCCAGGCTCTAGGACACAGAGGGAGAGGAGCTAGCCTGAAGAGACAGAATAGTCGAGTCTGTTTCTGAAGATGCAGGAAATAGAGGGGTGGTTCGTGGTTAAGAGCACTTGTTGCTCTTGCAGAGGACCCAGGCGTGGGTCCCGGCACCCACGTGGCAGTTTCACAACCATCTATAACTCCAGTTCCAGGGGATCCAACACCCTCTTCTGACCTCTGTGGCACCAGGCTCACATGTGGTGCACAGACCTACATGCAGGCAAAACATGATACATATAAAATAAATTTCAAAAAAAAAAATGTCAAAGCAAAAAGAAGGACATCTGTCCCATTTGCCAGGGATGTTCCCCTGAATCAGCCACCTGGAGATACCTCTTCTGATCTCCTTTTAGCTAACATCTGTGCCCAGATCTCCAGGGAAGAGTGCCTGGAGAGGAGACCCCGTTCCCCACTGCGGTCACGACGCCCCACCCTCACACCTTGGCTGCTGAAAGGGTGCATGGGTCAGAACTGTCTTGATAGTCAGGGGTAAGTAAGGAGACTGGGCATCACAGGAGGATTATGAGTTCAAAATCAGCCTGGGCTATAGAGTGAGTTCCAGGCTTGTCTCACAAAAAGAAAAAATGTATGGAAATAGGTGGTGGGTGGTGGGGTATGGGTGTGGGCTCATCTGGTTGTAAAAACTGGCAAATCTAAAACCTGCAAGGCTGGGGGGCAGCCTGGGAAGTGTCCAGTTTGATGTACTGGCAGACCTCCCTAAGGAGGGGGATGGTTCTGGCCATAGACAGTTCTTGGACTCAGTTCCACTATTTGGATGCTGCCCACTCTCATTACAGAGAGGAAACTGCTTTAAGCAAAGCCCACTGATTTAAATTCTAATCCTACCCCAAATACACCCTCCCAGAAATATCTGAATCAAAATTAAACAGCTGCATATTGTGACCTAAGCAAGATAACACAATTACCTATTCCAGGCCTTGCCTCTGGTTCTAGCTTTCCCCATCATTGAGAGAGGCTGGGGGTAGGGTGGGGATGAGCCTTGCACAAACCGGGAATGAGGGTGCAGCCTCTCCTCCCCACATACCCCCACCTAAGGGGGCTACCCACTCCTTCTTTCCTCCTGCTTCTTGCTCTAGGTTTTAAGTGGATTTAGTAGAGCATATAACCGAAGCCGCTCAGCTTGGTCTGGGAGCCTTCCTTTCCTGTGACCTCTGGAGTGGCTTACCTGGTAACATACTTGATGAAACCATTTACAAGATAATTTGCCACACTCCATCACCCAAAGACCTGGCATTGGCTTCACGGTGACACTCTTCTATGTCTTACAAGCTGCCTTCTTACTGTCTGAAGGTCCTGGGTAACGGAGCTATGAAACTTAACACGACGTATGCTGGGCCTGTGGGGTTTCCTCTTTTATTAATGTTTAACAGTGTTCTATAAATGGTAGTGTTTGGGGAGAGGTCAGATGTGAAAGATGCTATGGGATTGCCTCTGTTCTGAGTAGTGGGTTACCCGGAAGTCCAACAGCGCCAGGCAGAGGTTCTGCCTTCTGGCAGGTGCCCACAGATCCATCTCCATCCCACTTTCTCCTGTAGGAGCCCAACCTCAGCCATGTCCACCAAGATTGGGGAGGGAGTCTCTGCTCTCCAGATGTTTACAAGGTGGGTACTAGAGGGGAGTGGGCACAGTTAGGATCCTTAAAAACAGGAACTCAGGGCTGGAGAGGTGGCTCAGCTGTTAGGAGGACTTCCTGTTCTTCCACAGAACCCGACATCAGTTTCTAGCACCCATGTTAGAGGCTCACAACCGCCTGCAACTCCCATTCCAGGTGGCCTGAAACCCTCCTTTCTGGCCTCCATGAGCATGCACACAGAAAGACACGCAAACACACATGATTATAAAAATAAATAAAACAAATCTAAAAACCAATTCAGGGACTTATTTTAAAAATTCCCCATCATCTCTATCAAGTCTGGAGCACTGTAGGTACTGAGGAGCACTATTAGCTGACTAGAAGAGTTGAGGAGCACCTACTGATAGGCTCCATGAAGGATTATTTCTCACACACACACACGCACACGCACACGCACACGCACACGCACACACACACACACACACACACACACACACCCATTGCAAATACGAACATAGCTCCCTAGAAACTGCTGTGCATAGAGACAAAACTCAGTATTACTGCAGTGCACCTGAAGAGTTACGCTGGCTTTTTCCAATCGATCCAGCAGAATTACTGGCACATAGAACTTTATTTTCCTTTAGGAAATGTGTTACTGATCTTAAAGAAGCTACTTCTTCATAAATTGAGAACCTCTTGTCCCTGCCATCCCCATTGCCACCTGACTCTTAGCCTCGTGCTGGTGAGTGACAGGAAAGGGTTCTGTTCCCTCCATCCACCCACAGTCTCATCCACCGTCCCTCCTGCAGTGTGCTCCGAGGATGTTGTGACACCCCAGGGCGGAAACTGTTCTTGTTTTCACACTCCTCAATGTACACTCTCAGCCCTCAATTAATTGTGAATGCAAGGGATGGAGCAATCATCTCACTGCTTCTTGGAGACACACATTTTTCAGCTCACACTTTCTTCCTAGGGTGTGGGAGATCCTGTCGTGAAGGCAGTGATGGAGAAGAGTGTGTGGCAGCCATGTTCACAGCCACTCCAACACACACACACACACACACACACACACACACACACACACACACACACCTTAAGTGAGCCGGCCAAGAGTGGCTTTCCTCCTCCCTCAAGTTATCCTGTCCAACATTTCCTTCGCTCTCATCGGGAGAGGGGCTCCTGCCCTTCAGAGTGTTGTGGACGCAGAAGACGCTCAGTTAATTAGAGAGTGTCTCCATGAATAAACGTGCAGAATGTTAACTGCTGGGCTTCCAATAGCAACGGGCTCTGCATTCTCTTTTTCCCTTTTAATCCATTGTGAAAACCTTTTAAAGAGTAGCCTAGGAAACAAATTCTGGAGGATATTTTTCAGTCTTGTGTATGAGAGTCAGACCAGCAGTTTCAGGCTAGGGATAATTTGGGTTTTCATGACTGGAAGGGAGGGGTATAAACGAGAGTCAGTGCTAACCCGAGTATGGCACAAAGGGCCCCTACAGCAAACAATTACAGTGTTGAGGGTAAAATTCTCTAAATGAAGTGGATATTTGGTCTGTCGCTATTATGCTGTCGTCTGGAGGAAGCAAACTCTCAGCACCGGTTAGCAGGCAGCATGTGTACAGACTGAAATACCTGCCAGGGCAAAGGGCTTTTCTCACGGCTGGCTTCTGATACAGGTTTTCATGCCATGATTTAAGAATTTTTGACTTTTCCCTCAAGTGTGATCTCTCACTTTTAACTATTTTTTTTTATTCACACATGAATCAAGTTTTTATTACTCTAGGCAAGTAATTAGTGAGGGAGCAGACGATGCTACAGAGTGTGTTAGATGAAGTGGTTGGCTCCCTTGCCAACTGATTGCAGCAGATAGTGTTTTCTGCAAATGGCTTCCTCATTATCTCCCACCCTAGCTAATGCTCTTCTTAGGATGTGAGCCTGGCATTGCTTCCCTGTAGAAGTTGACGCTCTCCTCCTTGCAGTGGAGTCTAGGATGCTTATGACTAAAGTTATACCATAAAACTACAGCTACGCCATTAAAGGAATGTAGCTTTCTTTGGTTCTCTTGGATCCTAGTCAAGCAGGGATGATGCAGAGACAACTACACGTGTAGGTGCCCTGGCCAGCAGCCCTAGCAAAGGTATTATGACAGCCAGCATTAATCAGCAGGCATGTGAGTGAGCAAGTCAGGTGGCTGCTTCCCTCCACCACTGAGTTACTCATCGTCTCTAAGTCTTTCCAGCCCTTGCAGAGAGCTAGGCTTTCCAAGGGCCTACACAATATACATATGGACTAGTAATTCTCCCTCAAATATACATAAAATGTATCCTATGATAAAACTTATAAACCACTTTATATTTTGGGCTTTCAGAGAAACTGCTAACTAGTAAAAAATACAAATTCTACATTTTTCAATGTCATAGATCTACCAAAAGGGTACATACATAGCAAACATACTATTAGGCTTCTATCCTATACCTAAGGCAGACATCACTAATTGATCCCAGAACTCTTTCTAGAGGAACAGTGATTGGGCCTTAAAAATGATTCTTAAGAAAGCTCTCAATGTATCAACAAACAAGTGATTGGGGCTGACAGTTTGAAATCTCCCTGCCATGCCAGAATTCTTTGTGAACACTGAAACTGGCTTCTATAGGTTTCTCTCTAGACAGAGGATGTAACCAATCAGGTATACACACTGGGTGTATGCTTCAAAGTGCTGTTTGCAAAATTTGTTATATTAGTTTAGCAGAAGATTGGTGGTGTCCTCTTATCGCGGGTTTTAAGAATTTGACCATATAGTAATAGCAATCTGGTGATGTCTAGAGCCACTTTTATTAAAAAACTATTATTAAAAAACAATCTCAAATCCCTGGTATGTCAGGAAAATGTTTAACCCCTTTAAAATTTTTGGAAAAGTCTCCAAAACAACCAAGCAGATTCACACAATGAGATAGAACGTCGAGTCCAGTCAGTGACTGGAGATTTGTCACGGCTGTGGCACAGTTCCAGAAGCTCAGTCTGTGGTTTTATCTTGATGAGGCAGACACAAGGGTGGGGAAAGGGGCCGTGAGCGTGTGGGTGATTTTGATGTTTGCGCAGTTCAAATTATTACAACCAGCCTGACGGAGAGCACAGAGTGAATATGCCCTCTCTTTTTCAATTTTCAGTTTGTGAATTTGATGTCTCCAACCTCGAACTGACAGCTAAACGTCTCCCTCTCTCTCTCCTCTACCAGAGATGCTGGGAGGCCTGGAGTTGTTTATTTTGAAAAGGAATGTAATAACAGTTATTTGAAGAAAATGGCTGAGGTGATTGAATTCCTGGGCAGGCAGGCAGGCCACATGACTTGACTAAGGCACTATTAAACCCAAGATTTCAAAGATTCAGGTGACAACTCCATCACTTACTCTCTTCATGGTAGCTTCATTTGAACTTTGAGTCAACTCTCCTGTAGAAGGAAGACGAGGGAGAGAGGGAGAGCCGTGTCCTGAAATTCTCAAATTGGCCTTTAGAGAATTTCTCTTTAAGACATCATTTAATCAAGACAATAACGCTGAGAATATTTTTAACTAAAAATTGTCTTCTGCACCTCTCTGCCTGCCCCCTGTGTCTCCTTCTCCCTCACAAAATTCCTTCCCCATCCATCAGCCCTTCCCTACCAACCAACAAACCCCATCTGAGGTTTACAAAGTTGGGTGTCAGTTTCCCGCCCAGTCCCTTCCAGGCCGCTCTGTTCTTCTAGAAAAACTGCAAGCCTCCTTCCTTAGCTGACAAACTAATTCAAGATCTTTTCCCGCTAACAGTTAATGCCCCAAAGGAGGAAAGATAATACCTGAAAATCAAGTACGTCATAAGAAAGTGTATTTACAGGGCTGGAGAGCGCTCTGTAGTTAGGAGCATGTGCTGCTGCTCTTACAGAGGACCCAAGCTCAGTTCCCAGCATCCACACGGCAGCTTAAAGTGGTCCATGGCTCTAGTTCCAGGGAATCTAGCACCCACCTCTGGCCTCCAAGGACACCATGCACACACATAGGCACATACAGAGGTGGAGGCAAAACACTCATATGCATATAATAAAAATGAATCTTTAATTTAAAAAGCAAATATATCAGGCTGGAAAGATGGCTCAGGGGTTAAGAGCCCCGGCTGCTCTGCCAGAGATCCCAGTATTCATCTAAGAAGACTTGACCACCATGCCTCTTGGCTTCTGTTGTCTATCTTGACCTCAAGAGAGTTAAGAGGATCAATCTGGGCAGCCAGGAGGAACAAGGGCATTTTGCCACCTGCTTCCTGGGAGCTAGTTGGCTTACAGAACACAGGTACATGAGGGTAGCTATTCCTGAGTTCTCAGCAAGCAACCTGGTTTGGAAAACTGAGGGCTGCTCACTGACACACTCATTTCTAAATGTGCATGGAAGTTTTTCTTAGGTGTGTTATATAATTTCTTGCCTCCTCCTTCAGCTGGATAGTCTAAACATAATTTAGCCTTTAGCCCTTCCTTATATACTCAAGGCTCACCAATGTGAACATTAGCTACAGTTAACGAGCCTGGAAGACAGCAATGCCCTCGAGGGCTGTTGGAGTACTAAGGGCCGTTTTTAACCTACATTGTAAGTGGTCCCTGGCTACGGTGCTATTTGAGTTCATGTGTCTGCTTTTCATAGATTTTTCTGCCATGCTGTCAGCCCCTTGGTTACTGACTCGATGCTATTAGTATCTGTCTGCGTTAGCCTTTTTTTCTCATCTTGGATTAGCTTCTTAGAAGGTATGAAGGTGCACCTAACATGTAGGTGCATTTTGTCAGAACAATAAGTAAATAAATATTCATTTTATGGCTGGGGGCAGTTTCTTACAAGTAGGGAACATAAATTCTAGTGAACAGAATTTATAACATTTCTTTCAACTTTCTGATTCTCTGAGCCAATAATTGATGAGGCTGTTAACTAATTAATGTTCTGGAAACATCCACTGGTACCTGCCCATTCACAGTTCCCTCCAAGGGAAATTGTCTGGCTAATATACCCTTTGCTTCTCATGTGGGTGTGTTTTGCTGGATTAAACCACATGGTACATGTGACTGACTGACTGAAACTCCCGGCCCGAGGCCAACCGTACCACAGACTGCCTGATCATCTTGATAGAAAGATAAGCTGTGCTTAGCCAATCTTGGACTCGGGAACATGAATCCAGAAACAAGGTAAAGTGATTAGTGTGGCATTTGAAGTTGTACATTAGGGGTAAAATTATATCTCCTGAGATCAAATATGTCACAGGCCATATGACATCATGAAGCTGCAAGAACTCTAAGCAACCAGTGGAGGAAAGTAGAAACAACCGCAGCAAGAGCCGCGGAGCAGAGGCAGGGGGAGGGTTGATGGCGTGCGTGCCACGTGTGTGTTTAACGGCCAACATCATTGTTCTCAAGGCCACGGGAGTCTCTCCAAAACAAAACAACTACAAAAAAACAAACTATATTCCCTGGATCCTGTATAAGCAAAAAGGCACACTCTAACAAGAGAGTTCTAACTGGAAGACACTTAAAACCAGCATTAGCACAAAAGGCAAGCTTATAAAGAAGAAGACCACAGCTCATAGCTGTCCCTGATACCAGCCAGCAGCCTACTGTAGCTGAGATAATCAATCCATCAATACAGAAGCAAAGATTCTGCATGATGGAAATGGAAAAACAATCAGAAGAAAGCCCTCGAGTCCTGTGAAGGTTCTTTTTTAATTAAGCTATTACAACTTGTATACAATACCCCCCCCTCTCTCTCTCTCTCTCTGTGTGTGTGTGTGTGTGTACATGTATCTCATGAGGGAAGGGGGTAGTGACCATTCCCATGAGGTCCTACAGCAGCCTGTGCGGAGAGGCTCGACTAGACAGGTGCTCCCACGGGAGCCAACCAGGGAAGAAAACAGATCTGAGGAAAACACTTGCAGAACTGACCGAACGAGAGGCCAAGACTCCTTCCTTAGCCGCTGTTGCTGTGAGGAGGAGGAGGAAGTGGCTCAGTGGATGTTTTTCGACCTTCCCAGAGACTGGGGACACCCACTGGCGGTCTTTAGAACATGGTGTCCAACTATCAGGAAGCCTGCCTAGGCCAGGAACTGGTGTGCCACCCATTGCTGAAAGCCTCTGGCCTCCAGGGACTTTGAAGCGGTTGTCCTAGCCTCCCACACCAGGCTGGGGACAGACAGGTGGGGCAGCCCTTCAAATGGGTGATGCCAATGTTTCGAGGGAATACTGCCGGGCCGGAGGCGGGGCAAGGCTGAAAGGATCTCGGGGTTCACTGGCAAAGAAAGAGAGTAGATGGCTGGGCAAGATGATAAACAAAAGCGAGTATCAGCCCAGGAGAGGTGAGAGTAACCCCCAAGTGCTGGGTCTCCGGGACTGCACCACAAAAAAGCTGGGCTATGCTGGAGGCTGTTCTGATTGCTCACCTAAAGGACCCAGGGCCAGCGTGAGCTGAAAGCTGGTTATGTCCAGGCAATGCAGTAAATAGTTATATCTTCTGCATTTAATAAGTGGCTAAAAGGAAAAAGGGGAGGGAGGGGGTCAGAGAGGGGGCTCAGAAGGTAAAGGCACCGGCTGCCAAGCCTGATGACCTGAGTTCGATCCCCGGGACCCACACGGTAGAAGGAGAGAACCAGCTCCCACCACCGCACATGCACATACACACAGTTGTCAATCAATCAATACCAATGTTAAAGCTGAAGGAGAAACAAAGATAAGTACAGAGCAGTGGGGATGGAGAGAGGCCATTTAAGAGAGCGCAATTTGAGACTGTCATAGTGGTCGGAGTAGTTAATTACCGTCTTCCCCAGAACACATCCTTCTTCTTCTCCTTCTTCTTCTTCTCCTTCTTCTTCTTCTTCTTCTTCTTCTTCTTCTTCTTCTTCTTCTTCTTCTTCTTCTTCTTCTTCTTCTTCTTCTTCTTCCTTCTTCTTCTTCTTCTTCTTCTTCTTCTTCTTCTTCTTCTTCTTCTTCTCCTCCTCCTTCTCCTCCTCTCCTCCTCCTCCTCCTCCTCCTCCCCCTCCTCCTTTTTTGCATGGGAGGTGGATTTAAAGACAGGATCTCACTTGCAACCCTGGCTGGCTTCAAATACAGCAATCCTCCTGCCTCAGTCTCTCAAGGTCTGGAATTATAGGCATGCACCAACATAATTGACTTACCCTCCCTTCCCTCTTATAACAAAACAGAAAGCACTAAAAAACCTAAAAAGAAAAATAAAGAGGATTGAGGTAACCCACAGGAAGCAAACAAGAGGTCTCACGAGATGATAATTAACAAGTCAACAGTTCTTCATCTAGACGCTGGACTCTGATTGGCATTGCCCACCGTAGGTTCGCCAGCCCCACCCACTCCCAGGACAGCGGATACGAAACTGAACATAGTACGTGTGGAGACACAGTGGAGAGGAAGGCAATGTCACCCCCCTGCCCACTTGTCACAGGGACTCTGAGAGATCTGCTTTCAGGGGAGCCGCTAATAGTTCTAGGGTAGGACAGGGATGATGAGGCCAAGAAGTGAAGGGACTCAGGAACTCCTGGCATGGTCCTGGGTGGCAGGCAACACACACTGAAGAGAGATGGGGTAGAAGTGGGCCCTTCCCCAGAGACACAGGGCACCACCACCCTCAGCTCTGGCCTCTCTGATCCAACCCTGCAGGCTGAGCCACCATCTCGAAGCCTGAACAGAGCACTTTCCTGGGGACTTCTCTTACTTCATGAAAATTCATGGCTACTCATTCTGAGATTGATTGATTGATTGATTGATCAATTGCGGAGGGGGGGGATTTCACTATTCTGCCCAGAATGGTCTCATACTCCTGAGCTTAAATTATCCTCCTGCCTCAGCCACCCAAGTGCCAGTACTACAGGCATATACCACCACATCTAGCTGCTGCTTCTTCTCCTTCTTCTTCTCCTTCTCCTTCTTCTTCCTCTTCCTCCTCTTCTTCTAATGGAATATTTCCATCATGTCTAAAAGAGAAAACAGGCTGGAGAGGCTCAGTAAGTAAAGCACTCGATGTGCAAGCGTAAGGTCCTGAGTTCAAATCCACAACACCCACACTAAAAAAGGCAAGCTTGCGGTGCAGTTCTGTAACCCCAGCACTGTGGGGGCAGAGACAGGTAGATCCTGGGAGCTCACTGGTCAGTCAGCCTATCTGAAATGGCAAACTTCTGATTCAGTGAGAGAGCCTGTCTCAAGACAAAAAGGCAAGAGTCAAAGAAGATACTCAAAATCCTCCTCCAACTCTTGTGTGTGCTTAGACACATGTACCCACGCACTCATGCTCATGGATCACACATACAAGTAAGGTTCCTTAAGTCTGTCAGACTTCAACAATGGTCAATTAATGTCCCATCCCCTTTGCCTTGGACCCCTCCAACCTTTCCTGATTCCATGGGCATGTCCACTGTTTGAATTTCAGCATGGATCTCCAAGGACTCCCTTTGCAGAATTCTAACCTTGATCATGTCGGTCACTGCCCAGAAAACCACTCAGGCGCCTCAGACACCTCATCACCATTCACATTCCCCAGATGCCTGGGCAAGAGTGTTTCCAAAATTCCTTCCCTGAAGGATGTATGAACAACATGTACCTCTCCTCTTAAGGGCATTGTATGATTCCACCCTCAGACTTCCTGGGGAGCCAATAGGCTTATTTACAGGGGCATGGATGACCTCAAAGCAGTGGCACCGGGAAGCCTTCACCTAGCACGGATGATGGCTTCCTCACTGGGGTTAACCTCCTTCTACAGCTCTTCCTAGAGACTCTCAAGGTCAGCTGCACTTAGGGCGGAATTGCATGCAAATGGGTTGAGTGGCTGGATGCTCAGGTGACTCACCCATATCCTCCTAAAAGATAATGTCAACAGTTCACAGGCTGGATGTTGATGGACTCAGAGGTAGGCACAGCCTGGCATGGCCTGTAGGGAGGAGGCTGTACTCACAAGGGAAGATGGTGGCAGTTTGGCTGTGAGGATAGCACATTACATGAGCCTTTAAAAAGGTTTGCTTGTTTAACCCAGCCAATCAAGTTCATGTGTTGCTATTGCTTAACATCTCTTTCTGTTATCTTTTCATTTAAATATACCTCTTTCAAATCTTTTCCTTGATTTTTTTTTTTTCTGTATAAGAAAGTAGACTGACCTATGAAATCCCCCAGTCTGGATTATGCTTAGATCTAAGCTTACTTCACCATGTTACTGTGTCCTTGGACTCCCTGTTCATGGTAATGAGACTAGAGTCTCCATCAGGTTCAAGTAAACAAGGTCTACTTTTGACGGTGGGGTTGGGAGTACCTGAGGTGTGCTTGAGTCTTCCATAATGTTAGAAGCCACCAATGCTGGTTGCCTGGTGACTCTTCCATAGGAGCTGTAAAGCACGGTGTCAATCATCATCCCATTCCTCACCCAAGCATTAGCTGTACAGCTTCTCCAAAGGGGACTTTCTTTCATTAGCTATTTGGTGACACTGCAGTCTGGTTCATAAAGAAAAATCAACTTGCCCAGCTTGTCCAGGGCCACTCCCACTGGCTGGAGCTCAAGTCATCTGAGCCCCTTCCCCGTGCCCCCAACGGCAAACGCACCCCACTTCCCGCATCAGCGTCGTCGTCGAAAAGGTTAAAGGAGAGCCTGCACGGCAAGTTCCAGGCACGCAAGCATTCCATGGACTGAATGGCTGTCCTTATTTTCACTTGTTTCCTGAATGGCATCCAGGGAGCATACCACAAGGATCTCGAACAGGGCTTGGCTGTTTATCACTTGTCACGACTGCAGGCTCGTTGAAGCTATTGGTGGAGCTGTTTCCAAGGAGAGCCCTCACACCACACAGCTCTCTTCTTCGTGCTTTTGACAGTTCCCCACAATCTGTTCAGAACAGAAGACGCATGGGAATCCAAGTAAGGCAGTGTCGTGGTCATCTGTAACCAAGACGGTTCCCAAAGGGCACTAGGAGGAAGAAGGGTTAAGAAATCCCCTTCAAATGTCCATGGAGTCCCAAATGTCCTTTCTCAGATGCACATATTGTGCAAATCAATCCCAACAGTCAGAAGGCTGAGGTTAAGAGGACTAGCCTGGGCTACACAGTGAGTCCAAGGCCAGCCTGAATGACTATCTAAAAAAGCACAAAATAGGATAGAGGTGTAGTCCTGTTGCAGAGCATTTGCCTAGAAAGCATAGGCTCTGGGCTTGATTACCAGCACCATAAATACACACACATGCCGACAGATAGACGTCTACATGCACACATACACACCCTAACCACAGACAAAATGTCCTTCTTCTGGAAACTCTTATTAAGAATCTGCTTGCTTTACTATTCTCTGGTTTTGGTGAGCCTGTAAATTAATTTAAACCTATTGTCAGAATACTTCGTTGTTCATTTATAACCATAAGACTTATAGAAGACTTTTTAAAAACCACTTGCAGATTTAGGGCCTAGAAGGCATCTCAGAATTGGCTCTGAGTTTGACTTCTGGATTTCTGTGCATATTAAATCTTTATATTGTCATTTACATCCTTGCCATGGTTTCTGCTTTGCAGAGGATCCTTGAAGCTTGGGTGGAAGTTGTAAAAATAAGAGGCCATTTGTAAGTCAGTCTGGATCTGCACAGAGGTAAATCTTATTTTAGTGGCTCCGCACCAGAAGTCGAGTTTCCAAGGCTGTCAAGGTCTGTGTTGCTAAGCACTTATTCAAAAGATGCACGATAGCCGGGCATGGCCTGTAGGGAGGAGGCTGTACTCACAAGGGAACAAGCCAGGGCTTCTTCCCTGTGGGGCATAGGAATGAAATGGGGTACCACCTCCTCCGTGCGCTAAGATCCAGTGCTCAAATTGTGGGCTAAAGGGACCCTGGTGACTGCACAGCCCTGAGGGAGTCACGTCACCTGTGAGCCTCCACCCACTTCCTTCATGTAGGATGAAAGTATAAGCAGACATGGTGGCCCACGACGTGGAAGCCTCAGGCAAGAGGACCATGAATTTAAGGCCAACTATATAGTGAGACCCTGTCTCAGACAAACAACAATCAGAAGGGCCACTTAGTTCAGTGGTAAAGGTGTCTGCAGCTAAGCCTGATATCTGAGCTCAGTCCAGGGCCCACTTCCTGGAAGAAGAAAAACAGCTCCTGCAAGTTGCCCCTGACCTCCACCCGAGCTTCCTGTGGCATGTGCACCCCCACACACATTAATGAATACAATAAAAATATTAAAACAAACAAGCAAGCAAACAAATAGCTGTTGTTAATGAGGACCAAATGAGATGGGCTAGGGAAAGCACCAAGCACTGTGTCTGATTCATTCTAAGGACTCACTCACTGCTAGCCATTCCTGTCACTATAGCTATTGATAGGATTCTGGTCATAGCCATCACAACTTGTGTTTGAAACATTTCTCTGCAATGTTACCTGACAACAAAAAGGAACTAGCATTAACTAGACAGAACTAAATGACAATACATTTAAGTGAAGAAGGTCCACAATCACTTCTCAATGCTTTAAGATGACGTGTCGAAGCAAAGGTCCACAGCATATTTAAATTCATTTATATAACATTCTTAAAATGACAAAATTAGAGATGGAGCCCAGATTAGTAGTTGCCAGGGTGGCATTAGGGGTGATAGAAGGGAAATGTATGGCTTTAGATAGTAGCAGAGAAGACAGCCTATCACGAAATAACTCAGAACTTCCTTGCCATGGTAGGCATGTGACCCTGCACGTGCCCTAAGGGAGAAGAGCTATGCTCACATAGTGTATTGATGTCAGTTTCCTAACCCATGCCTCATTGTCGCTGTGTAAGATATAGCCCTTGGGAGAGGGTCAGGAGGCATATGACCAATGCATTTCTTACATTCTCTTTACAACTTCCTGTGAATCTACACTCATTTCAAAATAAATAGCAAAAAAAAATTTATGAAATCAAAATATAGTGCAGAGCTGAGTCAAATTCTATGCTAGGATAGCATTTCCATCTCTGGGTAACATTGTTCCCCTTAGATTTAAACGCTGCATCATTTAATTTGCTTTGCAATTTATCTAGTATTAATTCCTCCCAAACAATATCAGAACTCTAAACCTCCTTTGATGCCATAAACACATTAGAAAACATGTCTAGTCTGCTTTTCAATTAGTGGCATCTTCCCTGGAACTGCCAGCTAGCACCAATCTGGACTTGCAGCTCTCTGAGGTCGTCCTGGAAAAATCCATTTGGCAAGACTCTGGTAACCAGTTATATATAGCAAAATCTTGGTGGTTTTTGTATTTTAGCAGGATTCTGAGATTTAGGAATATGTAGTCTCTCTTTTTTGCTTGCCTGTGTCTTCTGATTTTGCTGAAGCAACTCATGCTCTGCTGTTTCTACAGTCCTTGCCCTACAATGAGAGAATACAGCATATAGACACAAAAATAAAAAGGTCTTTCTTTCAGTAGCTTGAACGTGTGTGACTGAGTCTCTGATCACTATCTGGCACTGTCTCTGGAGACCTGTGTACCACCTGGGTACCACCTGGAGACCCAACAGTAACCCTTCACCCTAAGTGTGCATGCACGCAGGGGCCTGTGTGGATGTGGGTATGTTTTGCTAGGAATCTAACCCAAAGCTTTACATGTGCTATATGCTAGCTCTCTGCTGCTGAGCTCTGCTCTCAATGCCTGCATTTTAATCTTGGCCAACCCTTTTGCACCAAGGCAGGGCTCGCTCTTGTCCAGATTCTCAGCAGGAAAGGGTCGTGGGAGTGTCCGAGATTGCAGCTGAGAGAAGGCAGACTAGAGACCACAACAGTGGTCAGGTCCCAGAACGATTATTTAACCGACAAGCCGCTCTGTCTCATCACTACATTTAACCTCATCCGGATTCTCTCACATCTCATTAGATCAAGGGGTCTCTTATCTCCTTCACAGACAGGGACTACTTTCCAGACAGTGACCTTCTTCCAGACGCTAGAGAGCGTGAGGGAAAGGAATGCTGAAGAAGTGATTGGGAGGAGAGGGGTGAGTGGAATCTTCAGAAGCTCCACCACACCAGCTTCTCTCAGCAGGAAACATGACACCCCACGGGTGCCCTTTGGGCCCAGAGGATTGAGGCACCCACTGCCCACCCCCCACCTCCCACCCCCCACACCCCAGCAGCACAGCAGTATGCTCCTTGCAGACTCCTGGGGACTGTGTGGACTCTCAGAAGCCTGTGTCTTTGCAACAAATACTAAAGAGAGAAGGTTTCAATTCAGCACATCAGGTGGAATCCTGAGATAAAATCCACCAAACCAATCATAGGGCAATTGGTGATTTTTCTGTTGCATATCTGTGTGTGTGTGTGTGTGTGTGTGTGTGTGTGTGTGTGTGTGTGTGAATTTGCTCCTTCTGGAAAAACCTGAACTGTCCTAAACAACTCCCCACCCCACCCCCAGTTTCCCTGGCTGCTTTTGCTTTATGTTCAAGACCAAGTTATTAATGACATTTCCGGTAAATCATTTTCTATCTCCTACAATCTTTCAAGGTTCTTGAGTATATTAAAACACTTCCTAAGAACATTATAAGAAAAATGATCTTCTATGGTACAGCTCACCATATAATGGGATCCCTCCTCCCTTTCCATCCTGTAGTCAGTCCCTCTTAACAAAATGTCATGGCTTAAGTGCAGAAATCTCAGAGAATCTTGTGGCAAACTAAAGTGCTTTGAATGTGCTCATCTGATTTAAAGAGATAGGCAGAAAAGACACAGCAAACCTTTGTCCAGTATGGGTGTGTTTCCTTAAGTGCATAAATGACCTCAGTAATGCTTAATCAATTTTTTTCACCTTGGGGCTATAGCAATGACTCAGCCGGGAGAACATGTTGCTCTAGGAGAGGTCCTGAGTTCAACTCCCAACACCCAGTCAGCAGCTCACAACTACCTGACTCCAGCTCCAGGGAATCCGAAACCCTCTCTGGCCTCCAAGGGCAATACAGTCCCATGTACAGACAAGGGCGTGAACACTGCTTTTTTAAAAACAAATCTATGTGCTTGCATAAGATGAGGAGAGCCTGGGTCTGCTGGGAGGGCAGAACAAGGCTGCTCACATGCAGCAGATCCACTTACTTCAGAGGTCTGGAAGTCCCTCCCCCTCCCCCTCTTCTTCCCCCTCTTCCCCCTCCCCTCTCCTCTCCCCTTCCCCCTCCTTTTTCCCCTTCTCCTCCCCTTCTCCTTTCCTTCTCCTCCCACTCTGTGTAGACAAATTGATAATTTTTACTTAAAAGCCCAAGAAGTCAGAGCCTACTGGGCAAACCTGGGATGACTCACAGGGACGTTCATGCTTCTTCAATTCTATTTTTGGTGCCAAAAGTCATTTCTCTATGATAGAACAATGTCGCTAAGTTAAGAGACCATAGGACTCCTATGTTACTTAGTCCATATTTTTCAAAATAACACAAAATTCATTTTCTCTCCCCCTCCCTGCCCCAGCCTTCTCCTCCTTCATCCCTTAGAGACTCTTGGGCTAAGAAAATTCATCTCTGCTCCTTTTCTGAAATTCACAAAACAGTAATTTGTGTGTGTGTGTGTGGGGGGACATTTACTTCACTTTTCTCCACATTTTTCATTTTATTTTTTTAAGCCGTTTTCCCCGTAAGGATATCAAAGCAACTCTAAACCAGGGCTACCTCCATGGAGGTAGGGATGGGCAGGATGGGACATTTAACTTCGCTCCCTCTAGCACTATTAAAATTGTGCAAAGTTCTTTATATAATTTAAAATCATTTTTCTAATTACAATGAGTATATGTTTACTGTGGATAATTTGTTAAAGTGTAGAAAATAAAACAGTGAAAAGCCAAATGCCATTCTCCTTCTTCAAGAATGTCCCTGGTATGTCAAGTTCCTCCAGATAGGAACCCTGTAGACTTCCAGGTGGTGACAGGGAGAAGGAAGCTTCCTGAGTTGGGGAAATTGGTATCTTGGGGTCAGGACACTTCTGACATCTTCTCAAGTAATCCCCATCCCAGGTACCCGACAGCCATCTTTTTGTGTTAATACTTGTCTGTTTGCTTTTAAGCTACTAGTTTGTTGTTGTTTTGTTTGTTTTTTTTTTTTTGTTTTTTTTTTTTTTTTTTTTTTTTGTTTTTTTTGTTTTTTGTTTTTTGATAGCAAATCTCATGCAGTCCAGGCTGGTTTCGAATTCCCGATCCCCCTGCTGACTGCCGAGTGCCTCGTCTCTGTGGTGCCTGTGATCAGGTCCTGGGCCTGTCATAGACAAGCACTGTGTAGCCTGAGCCCCAGCCTCTAAACTTCGCCGGTTGTCATTGCTCCTGCTCTGGAAGCCTGTGGATATTCGCTTGTTGATTCCTGCTCGTAGACTCTTGCAGGGTTTTCCAAGTGGATAAAGGTTTGTGTGTTCACCTTGGCATCTTTAACTAGGAGCTGCCCATAAATGGCCTGAATATTTAACAGTCTTTTAACGACTGCAAAATCACTGGTGCATGTAAGTGGGCCATGATTTATTTAATCTCATTTTACAGGTATGTTTCTGTCTATGTTATTTATATTGTTAAGACAAAATACTAAAAACAGACTGCACTTAAAAATATGGACAATTTAAAGACTCTTGGCAGGTACATTTACATACTGGAAGGGTGTCCATGTCTGTGAGCCAGGGTGAAGGAAGTGCCCTTCTCCGCTGTCTGTGAATCTGCCCTATCTCTCTGCGCTCCACTTTCTAAGATTGCTCCTCCTTGAGAAACGGGCCTCAATTCTGCTTGACTTCCCTTCTCTTCGGCTTTTGTTCTCCACACAGCTCCCCTGGGCCTCAGGGGATCATCTGCCTGCCTGCTCTGCACTCACCTAACCAGGATCACATCATTCAGGGCTCTTTTCCAACCTTAGTTTGCATTTTGCCTGAATATTCATTTTGGATCTTTCAGGTAGGAACCTTCATCAGAATCTTGGGCCTTGTTTTTTGTTTGTTTATTTTTGTTTTTTTTTTTTTAAAGATTTATTATACAACTGCCTGCATGTTTCCCTGCAGGCCAGAAGAGGGCATCAAATCTGATTACAGATGGTTGCCTGTGGTTGCTGAGAATTGAACTCAGGACCTCTGGAAGAGCAGTCAGTGCTCTTAACCTCTGAGCCAGAGATCTGGCCCCTTTGCTTTTTATAAGATCTTAATTCTATTTTTTATGTATATTTTGTCTGCATGTATGTCTGTGCATTGTATACATGTAGTACCTGTAGAGGGCATTGGATCCCCTGGAACTGGAGTTACAGATGGTTGTGATCCATCAATGGGTGCTGGGAATTGAACCTGGGTCCTCTGGAAGAGTAGCCAATGTTCTTAACCACTGAGCCATCTAGCCCAGGATGCCAGTCTTTACTCTTCAGCCTAGTTAACACTGTCTCTAAGCTGCCCTATTTCCTCTGTTCATCAGCTTATTGGGTTGAATAAAGACTCGTGCCTTAGCCTTATTAAGTCTATCTTAGAACCTCCGAGACCACTGTATGACTAAACCTGACTGTGGATTTGTTGGTCTGAGTAGGAGAGAGCTTGACAAATTAAAAAAACTAGACAAGTGTTGGATATGTTTGCAGGTAAAAATGCTCCTATGTGTGAAGAGACTGACTTTTCACTGTCTAAATGTACTGGCTTGAATGTGTTTGGGGGACAAGGGAGAGGTCTGAGGCAGAGCATGGTCCCATTTGACTGCCTTCCGGTAAGTAGGTCCAGGGAAGAAACCCTATTGACTTTCTAGCATATTCCTTAATCACTAACCAAAAATTAAGGGTTTCCCACCGGGTCCAGAGCCCCTTGACTCCTGGTTTCACGTATTTTCCTGTGGTAGATAGTTACCGTTCACTGTCACCTTGACCGGGCTAGAATCACTCAGGAAACACACCTCTGAGCCATCTGGGAGGCCAAGGCTAGAGAGATAACTAAGGATGAAAGGCCCATCCCAGCGGCAGGCGACTCATCCCATAGACAGGGTGAATAAAAATGAGAGTGAGCTGAGCGCCACCTTTGCCTCTCTCTGCTTCCTGGCTTCGGAAGCAATATGACCATCTATCTACCTCACAGCTCGGGTCTGCCATGTCTTCCCTGCAGGGATGGACTACACACCTCTCAAACTGTGAGTCAAAATGACCCCTTCCTGTTGAGGAATATTTGTTTACACTGTGTGAAGGCACGGCACTGTGATTGGCTTAATAAAGAGCTGAATGCCCAATAGCTAGGCAGGGAGAGAGTAGGCGGGACTTCCCGGGAAAGAGGGAACTCTGGGAAGAAGAAAGGTGGGATTAGCCAGTGAGAGGAGACTGGAGGTACAGGATGGAAGAAAGGTGACACAACGTGGCACAATGTAGATGAATATAAACGGGTTAATTTAAGTTATAAAAGCTCGTTGAGAACTAACTAGCCTAAGCTAAGGCCGAGCTTTCATGCTTAATAATAAGTCTCTGTGTCATTATTTGCACGCTGGCCATCCCAACAACAAAGCACTGTTATCCCCTCCCCTCCCTTCCCTTTCCTTTCCCTTCCCCCCCCCCCCCCCTCCACTCCCCTCCCCTCCCTCCCCTTCCCTTCCCTCTCCTCCCCTCCTCTTCCTTTCCTTTCCCTTCCCACGTGGCTCTGTCAAATATTTGTTACAGCAGCAAGCAGAGTTGAAACACTCTTCTGATAAAGAAGCATCCGCCGTTGCTTGCCCAGTGCCTGAGACTTCCGAGCACTGCAGTGGCGTTAGTTTTTCATGACACCGTTCCAAAAGGCAGAGGATGGGAGTGACGTTCCCTGGGCTTTGCTCTAGGCCTTGTTCTGCTGTACCTTTTCTATTTCATTGTTCGGTATTTTATCTTTGGCCATGTGTCAGACGTCCGTTTCTATTGTTCGCTCTTTTCATTTTTTTTTTTTTTTTTTTTTTTTTTTTTTTTTTTTTTTTTTTTTTTCTGGCTCATTGTAGCACTGTCCTCCACGATCTGCCTCTTGTCGATGCTATTCTCCCATTCCTTCATTTTTATTTCAGTGCCTCTCACTGGTCTTTCCAGTCCTCTTCCCCTCTTCAACAGCTGAGATGGCAGGTTTCTCCCACACATTGAATAGTTGTCCATTGCTGCTCGGTTCAATGCATTCAACTGTTTTCTGTTCCCAATTTTAGAGATGATTAGGTGTTTTTTTTTCTTCTTCTGTTTTTTGTTGTTGTTTTTTAATGCAATTTTTCTCTTTAAAGTAAAACTTCCTTTTGTATTATTTCATGGCTCAACCTTTGTCCTCTGTGGCCAGTAACATCTGGCGGTGAAGTTTCTTCATGCACAGAAGCACTCAAGCCAACTCTTCCCCAATGCTATCAAGATTCTGATGGGTTTTTCCTACCCACTTCTCTCTTATTTTTATGTGTATGGGTATTTCCCTGGATGTAAGTCAGTGTACCATGTGCATTTCTAGTGCCCACAGAGACCAGAAGAGGGCACCCAGTCCCCTGGAACTGGAGTTACAGGTGGTTGTGAGCCACCGTGTGGGTGCTGGGAATTGAACCTGGGTCCTCTAGAAGAGTGACCAGTGCTCTTAACCACTGAGCCATCTCTCCAGCCCTGTTTTATACTCATTCCAATGCATCCATACACTGTTCTTGGTCCTTTAAAAAGTGTTATTAGTATGAGAAATAAGACAAATTTCAAATATAGATGATGAAAGTGCCAGCCAGGCTTTCTCAGAACTTACCAGCAATCACCTGACAGGAACAGCAACCTCTTAACCCTCGACTCTGTTTTTTGTTACCTGTGAGGAATAGTCTCACTGGGTAGGCCAAGCTAACTTCAAGCTGGAAGTATACTCCTTCCTCAGAGTGATGGGATTTGCAGGTATGCACCCCCACACCCACACCCCCACTCCCACCCCCACTCTGTCTCTCATCCTTAGTCCTCATCCTCACGGAGAGCAACAAAGCTCTTCACTTAATAAAAACAAGCCCTGAAGACTCAGAGGAGCCAAATGAGGAAGTTTGGTTTATGACTTTACAAAGTGGAGCATCAGCCCAGGACAGGCAGGCTAACTGACCACCAAGAAGAGTTTTTATAACCCTGACACAACAAGCCCCGACCTTGGTTGAGTAAGGCACAGTCTTATACACCTACCCAGGTGCTTCCCTCGGCCACTCAGGTCCATCTTTTATTTTGTTCTTTCAACAAAAATCATCTGCGTTCATCTCTACATTTTACAGCTTAACCTGACCAAGTCATGGCTAAAGGTCAAAGGTCACTAGGTAATCCTGGCAGTTAGAGATTTTCTCCCCTAAACTTTGTGCTTGCTGGGGATCAGGGTAGCTCAGCAGGCTCACGGTGTTTTCTGTTCCTCTGCGACAGGACCCACGAAGTCTCAAGACACTTCCATTTTGTAAACGTACCATCAGATTTTCTCTCTTGGCTTACCTAACAGAGCGCATTTCTCATTGCTTAGCTTCGGGTTGCTCTCTCTCCATGTGCACTGATGTTGTAGCCCTGCTTCTCAGAGCTGTCCCTGCCAACGGCAACTAGTCCCCAGGGGCGGTCATTGAGTGAGCAAGTGAAGCCATTTCATCTCCACCATATCTTCTATCATCACCCCCATTTTAAAGATGAGAAAATAGAGGCACGGGACAGTTGGGTACTTGTGACCGCTGTGCCATTTGTAGGTGAAAGGGCAAGCATCCCAACCCCACAGTCCTTGCTGGTCGTTAACAAGAGTGCCCGGGTTTCTGCTACTTTTATTTTCTAAGCAAAATTAGCCTTTCATTAAAAACAACAACAACAACAACTGTAAAGCCATGTGAAGGTCCCCCTTTTAGCCTTTCCCGTACCTGCTCTCTGCAGCTTTCTCTGCAGATACTGCCTGTCCTGAAGCTGGTGTGTCCCCTTCCCACCTTGGCCCGTCTGGATTGCTGGGTGGAACTGTCTTCCTGTGTGTGGCTGCTGAGCCAGAGTGAGGCCTGAGCCTACACGATTACAACTCCCAGATCCACCCAAGGCGAGTAGCAGCTCTCATTTCTTCCCCTTTTCCTGGTGTTGGAGTGATTTTTTTCCCTCTCCTTTCTACTCACAGACACTCGTTTCTCTAGCTGCAAATAGAAAGCCTTATCAGGTGGGTATAGCAGTCCTTTTCGCTGTAGTTTTTTCCCCACAGACTGGATGGATTTGGGCTTCGTCAGAAAGCCATCTGCTGTATACGCACAGACCCATTCAGAGCCAGAAAAAGAAAACGAGAGAGGAGAAAACCCTGGCTTCTCAGCTTAATGCAAAGAGCTGTAGCCTGTCAAAAGGAAGCTGGCCACTGCCAGTGTGTGTGGCTGGGGACCTAGAACCGAGGAGTTCTTGTTGAGTACAGTGACCTTGCAGTCAATGATGAAAAGACTCTGACTGAAGGGGGGGGTGTTTCCAAGCCAGGTTTCCACAGACATGTATGGTTAATGGCTGACCGCCTGTTTCATCCAGACCACTTCCTTTCCTGGTCGTAATTAACTGCTTGTTATTCCTGCGATGGTAGACGTCGTCAGTCTCAAGCCAGGACTATCTCAGAAAGACTGTTGTTTTTCCAGAGGCCACCCATTCTGTCATTGAGTACCCTTGCCACCAAGGGAGCACTCATATTGGCCGCTATAGAAAAGCAGAGCAGCAGCTCACACTCACTGTTGTCGAGGAGCAGTGAGAACGGCCACGTTTGCTACCGTAGATGAGCAGATGGAGCACTCACGTTTGCTCCCATAGACAAGCAAAGGATGAGAGGGAGCACTCATGGTCACTGTTGTAGATGAGCAGATGGAGCACTCCCATTCACTCCTGTAGATAAGCAGAGAAAGTACTCATATTCATTGCTGTTGATAAACAGGTCCTCCACTAAGGACAGGCTCTCAGGGTCATGAAGAAAACTCTGTCCCTACCTTTCTCAGGCCACTAAGGCAAAATCAAAGTCAAGTCATGAATATGCAGATTGTGAAACAGTCATAACAACTACCATCCTGCCAGTGAAGGTCAAAGTCAAGTGGTTTCAGTCTTAAGAATACTCGATATTTGTGACTGGCTGAGAAGGCTCAGCAGCTAAGAAGCTGCTCTTCCAGAGAACCCAGGTTCAATTCTCAGCACCCATGTGGTAGCCAAAATCTGTCTGTAACTCAGCCAGTTATGTCTTTTCTGGCTTCCACAGACACTAGGCACATATGTTGTACACATAACAAATACAACCATAAAAATTGAATTGAAAGCTGGAGAGATGGTGAACATTTAAGAACACTGGAGATCTTCAAGATCTGGAGTTCAAGCCAGACAAGGCAGTTCAAACAGTCTGTAACTACAAAGCATTTGACAGTCACACAGACATACACAGAAAAACACTGATTCAATAAACAATAAAATAAATGAATTATTTTAAAAATAAATTGATTTCAAAAAAGTATTAAGTATCTTTTTTTTGTTTTGTTTTTTTTTTTTTGGTTTTTTTGTTTTGTTTTGTTTTTGTTTTTCGAGACAGGGTTTCTCTGTGTAGCTTTGCGCCTTTCCTGGAACTCACTTGGTAGCCCAGGCTGGCCTCGAACTCACAGAGATCCGCTGGCTCTGCTCCGAGTGCTGGATTAAAGGCGTGCGCCACCTCCAGCTCTCAAATTTATTTTTAAGGTTCGCATTTTTATCGAGACAGGGTTTTTCTGTGTAACAGTCCTGACTGTCCTGGAACTCGCTTTGTAGACCTTGAACTGGTCTTGAACTGAACCTTGTCTGGCCTTGAACTCACAGACTTCTTGATTCCTGCTTCTGCCTCCTGAGTGCTGGGATTAAAGGTGTAAATCTGTGTGCTTGGTTGCACCATGTACTTTCCAAAGTAATGACCCTCCTCTTTCACCTCCGGTTCCTGGGTAGTGTGTCTTTCCTTCTAGACTATTATGTCTACAGAAGTTAGACCCCAGTCTTTTGAGAGCAAATGGAACTCTCTCGTCCAAGCACATCTTCCTCTTAGAAACTGTGGGAAAGTCATGACTGTGTTCCCAACCAGAGGTCTTGCCAGGATCCAAAACACCCCATGGAGGAGCCTCCCCGTTCCCACCGTGAGGGAAAGTCACATTGACACTTTTAGTAAGTAACTTATAGAGGGAAGATTATCATTCATTATTTTGGAGCACAGAGCAGTGTTCAGGAATTGACTTGTGAGGTCTCTCCTTGAGTAAATGATTCAATCATGAAGGGAGGTTCCGCTTGGCCTCCACGCTGACAGAGTGTGGGCCTCTCAGCTCTTGGCTGGCTCCCACCTCCCTGGGCTCAGAGCGGTACAGTTTGTTCAGCTCTAGGAGCTGCGGCAGACCAGGGGCTCCATGGTTTCCCCGGGAAGTGAGGCTCTGGACAAGCCTCGCTGCAATGTAGCAAGGCTTCTTCTGGATAGCTGTGTACAGACCATGTCCATCCACACAATCAAGGCTGGGCAAGGATCCATGCAGTTCCCATCCATCCAGAGATTCTCTGGGACACAGCTGCCGGGGATGACCAGCCTCCCAGATGGCTCTGTTATGGTTTGATCTTTTTTTATGTATTCATTATCCAGTCTTACATAGACTTGGCTCCTTCATTTCAGAGGAGACAATTTTCTTCAGAGAGAAATTGTGCCAATTCTTCAACAATATATCTCCACTTAAAGGGCATTCGTCTTATTCCCTTCAGTTTTGATTTTCTTTTAAGCTAGTTTCAGAAGGTAATTCTGATACAGAACAGTATAATTTGGTCTTTTGAACGCTCTTTGCTTTAATCATGAAAAGGAAAATATTCTCTCCCCCTGGTTTTTCTTCCCTCCTCCTCTCCCTTCTTCTCTCTCCCCTCCACATACCCAGGGGCTTCATTCTCTTCTCCCTTTGCTTTCCCTTTCCCATACTTCTTTTTCTCCTTCTCGTTCTTCCTTCTTAGGCACAGCATCCAATTCTTGTTTTGCAGGGCACGGTTGTGCACACAGTTAAGCAATCCCCCTGCCTCTGCCTCCTGGCTGCTGGAATCTCAGGCCCGAATCACCACACCCAGACAGCATTTATAAATCTTTTTAAGATTTATATTTTTATTTTATGTGTATGAGCCGCCATGTATGTATGTGTACTACATGTATGTCTGTTGCCCACAGGGGCAAGAGAGGGTATAGGGTCCCCTGGAACTGTAGTTACAGCAGGTGATGAGCTGGGTACTGGGAACCAAACTCAGGTCCTCTGCAAGAGCAAAAGTGTTCTTTTTTTTTTGGGGGGGGGGCGTTTCGAGACAGGGTTTCTCTGTGTAGCTTTGCGCCTTTCCTGGGACTCACTTGGTAGTCCAGGCTGGCCTCGAACTCATAGAGATCTGCCTACCTCTGCCTCCCGAGTGCTGGGATTAAAGGCATGTGCCACCACCGCCTGGCCGCAAAAATGTTCTTAAGCACTGAGCCATCTCTCTAGCCCCCGGCATTTGATTTTTAAATACAGTTTTATTAAAAAAAAAAAAAAAAAACTCTATTTATAAAAGATGTTAATTCTACTTCCCCCCCCCCAAAAAAATACTATACAAAACTAACTTACCAAGTATTAAAATATCTCTCAACATTCCAGTCACCAAATCTCTAAGATTTCACAGACAGTACATAGATAAGACTATAAAATTACACATTGTTCCAGGCACCTAGGGGAGTATACAGGATTAAACACATGGTAAAAGTAACACTTCAAATCAACAAAGAGATGGATTTTCCAAGAAATGGAGGCAGTGACAATACTGGATGGCCATTTGAAAAACTAAGCCTGGATCCAAACCTTATTTTTATAGCAGACTAAAACCCAGCAATATTGCCAAAGGTCACATATAAAATGTAATCATAAAAATAAGTTAAGTTTTTAATAATTTTGGGACAGAGAGACCTTTAAAAGTAAAAACATAAAAAATCCAAACAGAAAGTTATAGTAGCTTTTCCTATATAAAAATGAAAAGAAATATACCATTTAACATTTTGAATGACAGAGGACAAATCCTTAATTTACCTAAACACATACACACCTCTATACAATAAACTTAGTATCAATATACAGAAAGCTTTTACAAGTCAAAAATATCAGCTATCATGGGGAATGGAATCCTTCACTTCTCTCCCTTCATAGTTTGATTTTCTTACAGTAAGGTTTGTTTGGGAGGGGGCAAATCAGGGCCCAGGGCTTTGCACATGCACATTAAGTATTTTTAATGGTAAACCTATTATTAATTTAAAAGATTATACATAGATGGACATTTTTAGTAGTTATATCTGATGCCCAAAATGCATTCCCAGAATCATCTTATGATTCCAGTCTCTACTATAAATCATTAATAGCTTTCAATAACCCATGTTGTAAACTAACACTAATCCAGACAGACAAGTTGCATGAGAAATAGTGGAGAAAATCATGAGACACAAATATGGAATGGTAGCCTCTAAATGGAGAATTGTTTATTCTACAAAACCTGATTTCAATGTATATCTTTGGGTTAAATTTGTCTTTTAAAAAAATACTCTCCAAGGATAACAGTCCATTTAGCAAAAGCTCTTTCACCCCAAGACACTCATTTTTAATGCCAAGGTCTTTTTGTCTTAATACAGGTGTCTCCTCACCACCTTTTCCCTTTCTCCTGACATCTGAGTTGTTTCATTAAATAGAACGTATGATTTAAATTTCAATTTTACTGAAGCTTCGGGTAGAATTAAAGGGATCATTCAGATGAGCGATTTCATTGAATGTCGTTTCACATAAATTTACATAAAGGTTCAGAAAGAAACCGCACAGCCTTTAAAAATTCTTCTGAAGGAGAGAGGAGGAAAAATGTATATTTATTGGGCACCTGTGGTTGTCAGACACTGGACTGGATTCGTCTATGTCATCTCATTTAATCCTTGTGGCCAGCAGGTGACATCAGCAGCTGCACAGTCAGTTTCTAGGGGACAGAACAGCGCCCCCCCCCAGATGAGGTGATCACCAGGGAGTCGCGCCCAGCTGACTGCAGCTCACACTCTTGACCTTCCTTCACCCCCACCGTCCAAATGTAGCTCTCTCCTCTTAAAGGGGAAGTTACATGACATCAAGCACCCACAGGTCCTGGAAGTGCTCTGCTAGCATCTCAAGTGGTCTTCAAACCCCTGCTGGGAAGTCACTACATTGCTCCATGCCCAAGTGCAGATGAACTGTGGGGACCACACCATTGCTGTGCCCAAGGCTTAGAGTCCAGGGTGGCTGTCTTTTGCCTTGGCCAAGGCTGGAGTCCTGACGCGTTCTCCCTCCCCACTCCTGTGGTAGATACTGCTGGGGTCGACAGCACTAGTGGTTCACGCCCACACTCCCATCTGCACAAGCCATTTGACCTCTAAGTGGCCACCTCCTGCTCTGAAAGGTGAAGTCCTCATCTGACAGGGTCATGGGTTTGATGTTCAAAACCACGAGAGTGCTTAGCACAGTGGCCAGTGTGGCAAGAGCATCCTTGCTGCGGCCACTGTGGCCCAGCCTCATCTCTGAGGTCCACTCATTAGCAGACCTCAGATTCAGCCTTCTGGATTTTCAGTTCATTACGTCTCCACCAAACTGGTGTGCCGGACTCTTTCTTGCCTTTCGGACATTTTCCCACATCCACACCATGAGACCCGTGGCCATTGCCATACTAAGCTTACCTGGATTCTAGGATAGTTCCAAGTTAGGCACAAGCTTGACCTGGGGATAGGGCCAAGTTTTCCCTAGGATAAACACAACCCCAGCTGCCGTGCTAATGGGATCAACGTTAAATTAAAAATTCCCCCGCTGATGACTGATCTGGGGACTTCCGAGGGGAAATTGGACTGTGTGGCACAGTGGCTGTAAGGAAGAGCATGTCTGGAATACAGGTGATCCCTTAGGATTCCTCTTAGTATTAATCTTCCCTGCTAACAATCCTGCCAGAGACTTGTTCCAACAGAATAGCGGATGGCTGGCCAATGAAGGGGCGTCTTCCCAGGGAGATAGAAGCTGCTGGATGCTGCTTTTCCCTCTGCACTAAAGCCCCACCATGTTGTCCTTGGGTAACGTGAAGTTGCTGGGGGCACCCTCATTCTGGGGTCTCTCTTGCCTCCTCTCTTCCTGCCCACTTGACCTTCCTTAAAGTTGTTGCCGAGTAGATCCTTATTGTCAGCCTATAGCCATGTGCGACTCAGAGGACCATCACGTCCCTGCCAACTCTTTCCACACCTGCCACTGCCTAGGACTCTAAGGGACTGAATGAGGAACCCTAGCCACAAAACTGAACCTTCCCACCAAACCCCAGCCTCCCTCTCTCAATCATTTATTCCCCACCTTTAACAGCTCCAACTGCTCTCTCTTCAGGAAATGCTTTGGGGTGTGCGGGGGTCAGTAGTTAAGAGCAACTGTTGCTCTTGCCGAGGACCTGGGCTCACTTCCCACATGGTGGCTCACAACCATCTGTAACTCTAGTTCAAGAGGATCTGATGCCCTCTTCTGAAGTCTAAGGGCTCCTGACATCGCGCGCGTATGTGTGTGTGTGTGTGTGTGTGTGTGTGTACATGAATGCAAAACACTCACACATAAAATTAAAGCTAAAAGAAAAAAAAAAAGGAAGAAATGCCTTTCCCCATCTGTGTTTGGGAGCTGGGGTGGGGTGGGGCATAGGGTCCTTAATGTCCAGTTTCCAGATACCTTATCACCATTTATGACCATTTATGACCTGCCCAAATCTCTGTTGGCAATACATCTTTCTTTCTCTCCCTCCCCCACCTCTGTGTGTGTGTGTGTGTGTGTGCGCGTGCGTGTGTGTGTGTGTGTGTGTGTGTGTGTGTGAGAGAGAGAGGGGGAGAGGAGGGAGAGGAGGGAGGAGAGGAGGGAGGGAGGGAGGGAAGCAAGCTTTCTCACACACTTCCACTTAAGGGCTGACCTTGCACTGTTTCATTTCGTATATATGAAAAGAGTATTCTGAGACAGTGTCTATGCCCCTGCCTCTGTCTCTTGCCCACAGTTCATTGAGGTGAACTGGCTCAGCATGGGCGACAGTCCTCACAGCCAGTGCAGAAGTGAATCCTCAGGTAACGTGCCTTGCTCAGGAGGATGTAATGTCCTGGGTGAAGGCCCAGGGTCATTCCGATGTTATGCATGCTGCTTTGCTGGCCAGGCCCTGGACTGGCTTTGGGGCTCCTAGGCTGCTGACCCAGCTGTCACTACACCAGGCTGGGATCCAGCCGCCAGCTTGTCTGTGGCTTCCCAAGGTCAAGGGAAGCCTCCATCTTAGAGCAGAGTCTCTCAGGTCTGAAACACAGTCTCAGCAGAATTTGCTTTTGGCTAATTTGTCTTTTTTAGTATCCAAGGAGGGAAATTGGACCCATTGTTCTGCTCTTAATAAAATGAAGCGCGGTCCGCAGAAGCGCAAAGCTGGCGGTGTCACTTGGCCACGCAGGCCGCCCTTCTCCAAAATTGATTGATGGCTACACATAAAATGATATAATTTTTATGTCTCTGGAAATCCCTCATTACACATTTTACCTCTCCTTGAGGGGTCTCTGTAGCTAATGATTCTAGAAATCATTCTTATAGGAAAACTACTCCAAGGTGACAGGATGAGGCAGGGAGCTGGGAAGAGGTCAGCACAGCCATCTGAGCGTCTACCGTGTCCCAGAGCATGCCACACGGTTTGCTCACCCACTACCACTGCAAAGCGCTGGGTAGAGGAGGAGGATCTACGCTTCACAGATGGGGAAGCTAAGAGTCAGGGACGGTGGGGAACTCAGCCCAGCTAGGGAGCAGCGGGACCAGGTTTGAGTCCAGTGTGGCACTGTTAGAGCTCTCTCTCCTTCCCATGGAGGGATCTTGACCTTTGTCCCTGGAATAACACGTGGATCTTTGCATGTGTCCCTGATCCCTGGAGCTTCCTGGCCTCACCAGAGTCCCTGGGAAGGTGTGAAATGTCCCACCACTTTACTGACAGGAAACAGCCTGCAGTCTAGGAAGTGTCATGGTGTTCTAGGGCAGGGTTCCACGACCTCGCCCAGGCTTAGAAAGGGCATTGGAGTTTCTAAAACCCTCCAATCCTTGGCTGCCTTTGTTCCTTGGTGTTAAATTCCCTTCCAGTCACCATCTCTGAACATCTTCACAGAGGTTGGTTTCTCTTTGTCTTTTCTTACATAAGCCTGCTCCAGCCCAAAGCCTTCTGCAAGAATTCTCTCTGACTCTGGAGAGCCCAGAGCAACTCTTAGATTTGGTCTTACACCTACGGAATGAATTTGTGCTCACAGAGCTCTGTAAGTAACAAGCAATTTAAAAGAAGATGGGGAATCGAGGGGAGATGGACCATCTTCCTGTGAAGTCCTGAAATTCCATTTGGCATTCAATTGCCAACAGCAAAATCTGTCCTTTAAAAGGCAGCATCTAGTTCAGCAGTTAAGAGCACTTGTTTTTGTAGAAGACCAGGTTCAATTCCCGGCACCCACAGGGCAGCTCCCAGCCATTGCCTTAGTTCCTTTTCTGTCGCTGTGATGAAACACCTTGACCAAAAGAACCTGGGGAGGAAAGGGTTTATTTCACTCACTGTCTTAGTTAGGGTTTTTACTGCTATGAAGAGACACCATGACCACAGCAACTCTTATAAAGAAAACGTTTAATTGGAGTGGCTCGCATACAGTTTCGGAGGTTCAGTCCGTTATCATGACAGGGACAGGGAGCATGGCGCAGCAGGCAGACGCGGTGCTGGAGGAGTAGCTGAGGGTCCTACATCTTGCAGGCAGTAGGAAACAGTCTGAAAGTCACACTGACAGAAACTTGAGCAAAAGAGACCTCAAAGCCCACCCCCACAGTGACACTTCCTCCAATAAGGCCACACCTCCTAACAATGCCACACCCTGTGGGGGCCATTTTCTTTCAAACCACCACACACACAGTTCCATGTAAGACTTCATTATCAAAAGCAGTGAACTCAAGCAGGGCAGAAACCTTGAAGCAGGAGCTGATCAGAGGCCACGGAGGGATGCTGCTCACTGACTTGCTCCCCATGGCTTGCTCAGCCTGCTTTTTATAGAACCCATGACAAATGAATGAATAAATGAATGAATGAATGAATGAATGAATGAATGAATGAATAAATAAATAAATAAATAAATAAATAAATAAATAAATAAATAAATAGCGGCATCTGGGTGGAGATGCTGAGCTTGGCTCAATGACTTCTGGAGTGCTCACCTGCTCCCAACCTGCTTTTGTATCCCTCTGAATGCCCTGGAGGGCCATGAGGAGTCTCGGCTTCCCACTTTGCCTCTAAACCTTCTGCGTGATGCCTGTTCCTTAGCTGCCCATTTGGCTGCTGTCTGGATATGCCAGGGCACCAGGGCACATGAGCATGTCTGTGGGCCAGTATAGGACCCATGACTTGGTCCTAGGGATGGTGAACTGAGTCAGGGTGATGGTTGTTCTAGGTTGTCAACTTGACTATGTCTGGAATTAAATGAAACCCAAAAGCTAGGGTTTTTTTTTTCCTTATTATATCATCTGAAGTGGGAAGAACCCACTTCTTATCTGGATCTAAAGCTTTCATCCAGATCGGCTGAGGTGGGAAGATCCAGCTTTAATCTGGGCCACACCTTCTGCCACACCTATACAAAGGACTTGGAAGAAGGAAGCTTGCTTTCTCTCTGCCTGCTTGCTTTTACTAGCAAGTCCGTTCCTTCACTGGCATTAGAGTCTACTTCTTCAGGATTCTGGCATATATTGAAGACCAGCTGAGACATTCAGTCTCATAGATTGAACAACTACTGGATTCTCGAACCTTCCACGGGTAAACAGTCATTGTTGGACCAGCTGGACCACAGCCTGTAAGCCATTCTAATAAATCAACCCATATGTGTGTGTGTATATGTATATATACATATGTATATATGTGTGTGTGTGTGTGTGTATATATGCATAGGAGAGAGAGAGAGAGAGAGAGAGAGAGAGAGAGAGAGAGAGAGAGAAAGAGAGAGAGATTCATTCTATAAGTTCTGTTCTCTAGAGAACTAATACAGTTGGGCTAGAGCCTCCAGAGACTGAAACCCTGTCTCTGTCCCCAAGGAGCTTTGTCTGATAGGGACACATGGTGACCTCACCATATGTCCACATATTTTTGCTGCCTACAAGTGGGGTGCTGCAAATAGCAAAAAAAAAAAAAAAAAAAAAAAAAAAAAACCCTAACATATGTGAATAGCTTTGGAAGTAGGCCTGCTGAGTGGATGGCTGTGCTCTGTTTAAAAGTGATGTGTTTAAGTGCAAGTTGGCAAGGAATGTATTTGTGATAATTAATCTTATTGTCAGTTCAACTGGACCTAGACTCTCCTAGAAGGCATGCCTCTGGCCAAGTGTATCTGTAAGGATGTTTCCAGAGAAAACGAACAGATGGGAGGTAAGGCCTCCCATGAGATTCAATCCCCAGCACTGCAAAGGATGGATGTGAGTAAGTGTACAAGGCCCAAGACATTTCCACATCTGGATTTCAGACCCATTCCACGGATAGTCTTTGAGCACCCACCTCCCATCTGTTCCATGAACTTGCAGGTCCCTGGATGCAGAGCAGGGCAGTCGGCCTTTCTGGAGCAGATTTATTGCTTATTACTTGTATGTATTACCGTGTTAATTACTGTATTAATTCTGTTGCTGTGATAAAATATATAACCAAAGGCAACTTTTTTTTTTTTTTTTTTTTTTTTTTTTTTTTGGTTTTTTCGAGACAGGGTTTCTCTGTGTAGCTTTGCGCCTTTCCTGGAACTCACTTGGTAGCCCAGGCTGGCCTCGAACTCACAGAGATCCACCTGGCTCTGCCTCCCGAGTGCTGGGATTAAAGGCGTGCGCCACCACCGCCCGCCAAAGGCAACTTTGTGTGACCGGCTGCCTCACACGCCTGACACCATGATTTCCCCACCATGACGGACTGTACCCTCAAACTCTGAACTGAAAAAAAATCCTTCCTTTTTAAGTAACTTTTATCAGATATTTTGCCGCATCAACAAGAAAAATAACTAATTCAGAACACGGGTACTAAGAGACAGAAGGCTGTTGTAGTGAACCTGACCGTGAGTTTCTTAGGCCTTTGATAAATAATGGCTTGTGGTGGGAATGTAGAAGAGCTTGGGACCGGGACTACAGAATCCCTTAAATCGTGTAAGCAGAGTTTGTTTATCTTGGAGGAGCCGGAAGACAAGAATACTGAGAGACGCACAGACAACGGAGACCTGGCCCGTGGGGTTCCAGGGGGGAACAAGAACTCTGCCAAGACCTGGCCTACAAGCCATTCATGACATTCTGGCAAGGAACCTGGCTGCTGCATTCTATCCATGTCCCGAGAGTCTGAAATGAGGCTGAATTTAAAGGGAGGGGATTAATTTATTTGGTGGAGGAATTTTCAAAACAGTATAGCATGCAGGCTACGTGATACAACTGCTCTTACCCAGGTCTACAGAGAACAAAAAGGGGAAGAGGAAAGGAGTGAGCAGCTTTCCAGCTTCAGACAGGAGAGGGGAGATGGCAAAGCATCTCTAATTGTTAAAGGGATTAGCGTAACTACAGAGAAACCTGTTCTCACTAAAGAGAAACCTGTTCTCTGCAGCAGGATAATAAAAGTGAGCTGGGGACCAGGAGCCCATCTATCAAAGGTTCCACCCTGTGAAAATGCAAATTCGTTTGTAAGGAAAGAGTCTAAACTGAGAAGCCACTGAAGGGGCTCCCTGCTCAAAAATAACTGGCTAAACCTGGCGGTGGCGAGTACGCCTTTAATCCCAGCACCCAGGAGACAGAGGCAGGCAGATCTCTGAGTTTAAGGCCAGCCTGGTCTACAGAGTGAGTTCCAAGACAGCCAGGGCTAAATAAACCCTGTCTCAAAAGACAAAACAAACAAATAAATAAATAAAATTAACTGGCTAGGATTGTCTTGCTCCAGGGTTAGCACACAGACTCATGGAGCTGTGGTCCAAAACCAGCCAGACTCCAACCCAAGCTAGCTGCAGAACTTGGCAGCATTGTCCATGTGGTATTGGTATTACAGGCATGAAAGGTGAAAGACAGAAGAGGTCATAGAGTCTTGTACCATGATTCCAGAAGGCTGTGGAAGCTAGGCAAGGAGGTCTCAAGAGGCTGCTACATGAAGCTATGAAAGTAAAGCTAAGTTGCAATGGAGACTCCTGGATGTTGGAGATGCCAAGACCATGGGGCATCTGCTGAAGAGAGCTGCAGGCATGAAGCAGAGCTGGCACAAAAGAGCAGCCATGTTTGCTGCAGGTAGCGGAGCTGGAGGAGTGGACCACGCAAGCCCTTTGGAGTCCAAGCGATTCTATCAGTGTTCCAGACATCAGACATCGAGCTGTGTGATTGCTGATTGACCTGCTTGCTTTCCACCTGACTTGGCTCTGATCACCTCTTTCTGGTTGCCCATCCTCCCCTCTTGGAATGGGACTGTTTATTCTGTACTACCCATTGTAAACTGGAATAATGGAATGTGTCTTATTTTATAAACGCTCACAGTTACAGTGTTGAACTTGTTAAGACTACAGGGACTTTTGAAGTTGGACTGGACACATTTTACAATATTAGATGGCCCCGAGCCTCTGGGGAGAAGGGTGGAAGATCATGGCTTAAAATCATATGCTTAGGAGTCAGATTGATAGGGTTAGAATAGTTCATCTTCATTATCAACTTGATGGGGTTTAGAAACAACAAAGAAATGAATCTTGTCAGGAGGCTTATCCAGATCAGGATTAATGAGATAGGGGGGCAGTGTGCCGTGGGCTGGGGTCCCTGACTGAAGAAAAAGGAGACAGTGAGCCGGGCACGGGCATTCATCCCTCTCTGCTTCCTGACTGTGAACGGAGTGTTCCCTTCCCTATAAAACTCTTTTGTTAGATGGTGTCCATCAAGCTGACTTCAAGTGCCGGCCACATTAAGGTGTTCAACAAACGATAAGCATTGTTAATCTCAGAGGAAGCAAGAGGGTAGGCACAGGGACCACGGTCTAGGTCCTCTCTCTGACATTCCTTTTCCGTGAAGCCAGAATGTCAGAACTGGGGCAGAGGAGGGCTTCTCCTTCCTATGTGACACACACTGCCCTCGGGTTACAGCCTGCGTGCTGCAACGAAGACTACTTCGTATTCATATCACTGTAGAGCTAGAGGCTGAACACAGCCTGGAAAGGCTCCCAGCTCCTGACCTGGATAAGCAGGTGACTGGTAGACAGTGGAATGGGATATCTTCATCAATAATAAAGAGCATTTCACGAAGGCGGGCCACAAGACACACAGCCATCCGCCCCCCCCCCCACCAATCCGCTCTTGAGAGAGGACAGGAATCAACCTTTAAGAAGATGATATTTGACAGAAACACAAACAAAAACATTAAGGGAAGCATAATAGTCAGGCGCTTGTCCAAGGCCCCACACTGTGCCACAGCAGGGGAGAAACGCGAGCTGCCAGACTTACAGAGCACTGGAGAACCACGCCAAATAGCTCCTCATGCAAGTGGAAGCCAGGGATGCTGCAGATCAAATATTCAGGGGTGGCTCTGCCGTTGCCTCCGAAAATTAAGTTAGAAAAGCTTCATTAAGACCTTGGAGTCAGAGCAGGCTCTCATTTTGCAAGCCTACACAAAAGCAAGCCTCCGAAGGGAAGCCTGTCCGCTCAGCGGATCTCGAATCCCAGGCCCAAACCAAGCCTGGTGTGAACTGTTGTCCCTGGTGGGGGAAGGGGTGTGCTCCAGCTGGTCCCCTCAGATCTATGCACTATTAGGGGAAAGGGGCCGCCCGGCTCATTGCTGAGACTGGAATGGCGTGCAAATGAAGCGGCCTGTGTACCACAGCACAATGTGGAAATGGACCGGGTTGATAACGACTTGAGTCAACTGTTACAAACACAAGTAACAGAGCCCTGGAGCCCAAGTGTCTCATTCTTGTCCACCACCCACCCGTCTATCTGTCCGCTTTACTTCATGGTAGCAAACACTTGAGATAATCAGCTTTATTTTGTAAGGATTTTTTTAATTTTATGTGTATGAGTGTTAACTAACCCTGCATGTACGTCTGTGCACCATGAGACTGCTGGTGCCCGGGAGGCCAGAAAGGCATCAAGATCTCTGGAACTGGAGTTACGAACAGTTGTGAGTTGTCATGTGGGTGCTGGAAACTGAAGCTGGGTCCTCTGAAAGAGAAATAAATGCTCTTACCCTCTGAGTTAGCTACCGCAGCCCCAAGTTAATTAAGTTATTGAAAAAAACAAAACAACCACAAGCCCGGGGCTGGGGGGATGGCTCAGGGACTAAAGTATTTGCCATGGAAGTGAGAGGACTGGAGGGCAGACGCCCAGACCCCACATAAATGCCAGGTCGGCGTGGCCACCTGCCAGTAATCCAGCCTCAGGAGAGGGAGACACGGAATCCCCAGAGCAAGCAAACCGCCTCTTGGAATTAGCTCTATACCAGCCAACTTCTGAATTAGCTAGAGAAACCCCACCTCAACGGAGGAGCTATTGAGAATGAGTCTGATATTGACCCCAGGCCTCTGCAGGCACATACCTGCATGTACACCCTCATATGCCTGCACACACACACACACACACACACACACACACACACACACCACACACACATGCATGTGCATGAACACACACACAAACATGCATACATGCATGTGCATGAACACACACACACATGAAAATAGAAAAAGAAAACAAAAGAATAAAGGTTTGTTTTGGCTCACAGCTTCCAAGTCCAGAGTTACTGGTCTAATGCTAGGGTGTAAAAAAGAGGAAAAGGAAGGGACTGGTCCGACATTCCCCTTTGGGAGCACACCCTAAGTGACCTGAAGACATGCTATTAGGTTCCATCTCATGAGAGTGTCACCCCTCCAAAGAGGAGGGCCCATTTTAGGGAATACTAAAGTGCCATATCATAGCAATCCCTTTGAGCATAGTGTAGGATGCTTCCGCAGCCCAGGGAGTGCCAGGACCCCACAGAATGCTTGGCAAAAGTCTTTAGGGCAAACATTTGCTGCTGTCTTTGGTTTAGCACCTGGTGTGCTGGAGGCTCAGAGGGACAGTTTCAACAGTCAAGAGCACTCGCTGCTCTCTCAGAGGATCCTGATTTGGTTCCCAGCACCCACATGGCAACTCACAACCATTTGTAACACCAGTTCCAGGGGGTCCCATGCCTTCCTCTGGCCTCCTCAGACACCAGGCATACAGTGGTGCACAAATACACATGCAGGCAAAATATACATACATATAAGGTTTTTGATAAAATGAAATACATACTCAGAAAGCAAAGAATAAAAAGCAGTGTTTAAGCCCACAGGCACAGATGGAAGGATTCGGGTGCTAAGTGACCCCATTGTCTGCAGTTTGCTTTGAAGAAGAGGGTGTTGGGCAGTAATCTGTTCATAAAACTGTAGGGCTTTACTCCTCGTGCTGTCCTGAATCAGTTTTCTAAGAATCGACCAGGTTTCCAGCCAAGGGTAAACACAATAGGCTGGGTATGAGGAAGGCGATCTTCGGGAGACTTGGAAACCACTTTCAGGGTCTCCCAGGCCAGATGACAGAAACCTGGGTCAGAGCAGCAGCCACAAAAGGAGGAGAGGAGGGCTCCAGAGACTCGGACTCAAGACTCCTCTCTTCTTCTTCTTCTTCTTCTTCTTCTTCTTCTCCTTCTCCTTCTCCTTCTCCTTCTCCTTCTCCTTCTCCTTCTCCTTCTCCTTCTCCTTCTCCTTCTCCTTCTCCTCCTCCTCCTCCTCCTCCTCCTCCTCCTCCTTCTTTTCCTCCTCCTCCTCCTTCTCCTTCTCCTCCTCCTCCTTATCTATCTCTCTCTCTCTCTCTCTCTCTCTCCTCTCTCTCTCTCTCCTCCTTCCAAACAGACTCCCTGTTTAGAAGGAGGAGAGCCAAGTCCAGGCTGACCTAAAACTCCCCATCCTCTCACCTTAGCCCCGTGTGAGATTACAAGCATGATCCACCACATCCAACCCTTCGAGCACAGTCTTGAATGAGAAACGTCCCCCACAGGCTCAGGTATGGGAACACTTGGCTCCTGGCTGGTGGCGCTGCTTAGGCAGTTGAGGTGGTACTCACTGGAGGAAGGGCCACATTGGAGGTGGTTTGCAGAGTCAATGACCTGCTTCCAGTTAGTTCCCTCTCTCTTTGTGTTTAAATTTGAAGAGATAAGCTCTCAGCTTCCCGACTACTGCATGCTGACAAGCTTCCCTGCCATGATGGACTTTTATCCGTCTGAAACAATAAACCAAAATAAACTCCTATAAGATGGTTTTGGTCATGGTGTTTTATTACAGCAACAGAAAAGTAATTAATACAAGCTGCCTTTAGTTTCCATTTCTTAGTTGTTCATCTTCACACTGACTTCGTTTTCTTTGGACAATGGTTCCTTCCCCTGAGCCCCTGGACTTTTGATGGTTAGCTTTAATTGTCAACTTGACAAAACCTAGAATCGCTGGAAAAAGAGTATCAATGACAGATTTCTTATATTGTATTGGCCTGTAGATATGTCTGAGGAGGATTTTCTTTATTAGTTAACTGATGTCAGAAGACTCAGTGGTGCCCACCATGGGAGGCACCACTCCCTAGGCAGGGGTTCCTGACCTATATGACAGAAACCGAAATAAGCACAAGCAAGCAAGAACCTTGCATGGATTTGTTTCTCTCTGCTTTCTCTCCGTGGGTGTAATGTGACTTGCCCTCGGTGATTAACTGTAACCTGACATTGTAAGTAGAATAAACCTTTTCTCTCCTAAATTGCTTTTTGTCAGAGCATTTTCTCACAACAGCAGAAATGAAACTAGGACCATCCCACTGAGGATGACTGTGAACGGCTTCGCCGTCCCAGGAGAGCTGCTCTCCAAGAGGGAGAAGAGCTGCTCCTGTCGGGTGGCCATCCCGGCACCTGAAGCCCACTTTGGTATGTTTCCTGTCCAGTGGCCAACTCTTCCGGTCACCGTGGTAAAGGCTAATGAGTCATTCAGATTGGGCAGATGAAAGACAGGTACCTCCCCTACCTGAACCACCCAGAATGGGTTCTCCAAGGAAAAGTGGAGTTATTTCCAGAAGCAGGACAGCAAGCCTGGCAAGAAAACAGCAAATGTTTTCCCTTTTGTGGGTAAGAGAACCCCACTCTGGAAGTGGGTAAACTGATGCTTGTCAGAAGCATAAATTCTAGATAATTAGAGGATGGACGTATTGGCCTTACGTTGGAATCCAATTTCCAGGAAGCACACTGAGCCCTCCGTGACCTCCTTGAAAGCCCTGGGAACAGAGTACCAGCATTACTGGGCACTCCTTTCCTCACATCACTCAAGATCCAGAACAGCGTAACCAAGTAGCCCTGGCCCCGCTGAGAAGGTTCTGCTCTGCTCTGGACCACAAGTGCTGGCACAGAGGGCCGGCGGGCTCTCCCAGTCCTGGACACCTCTGCTCCTCTCTAGCTTGTAGGCCCCAAATCTGTGTCTACTTAGTAGACCCAGTGAAGCAGAACAATCCCTCAGTTCCAGCATGGCCCCAGACACCAAGAAGGGCCTTGATAAATGTCCGCCCAGGCCGTTCCCCAGCAGGAGAAAGTAAATACCCGAGGAAGAATTTTAAGCAAATGCAACTTGGCCTCCCTATCATTCATCTATCCTTCAATTCAGGAGAGTGCTGTCAAGAACCTTGATGGGCATTCCAAAAGACACAGATGTCATCAAAGACCCACCCCATGGCCATGCACAACTGTTTTCATCCAGTTAGTAACTGCTGAGCACTCAACAACTGCTTTCCAAAAAACCAAAAAGGTGTTCCAAGCCAACAGGCAGACAGCTCATTTGTCTGCTGAACAAGGCTGGAGGCAGCGCTTGGAAGGGCTCAGCCTCACAGTGGCAGGGAGGAGCTCAGAGTTTTATCAGGCATCTCCTCCTGCTTCTCGTCTGCCACTGCCAAGGAAAGCAGTCAAAGAGGATGTGCCCCACTGGGTCCTAAATGCCTGTCACTGCAGCCCTGGGTAAACCCAGAAAAATATTAACACCACTCCGTTGTCAGTTAAATTGTACAGCGGTAAATCCTAAAGCCCCGCCTCTCCAACCGCATTCGTGTGTTGAGGTTCTGAACTCCAGGTCTTCAAGATGTGAGTGTATTTGCAAGTAGGGTCTTTAAAGAGGCAGTTACACTAAAATGAGGCAAAATGAGGTCATTAGGGTGGGCTGTCATCCAATGTTTCCTCATAAAAGACGATTAGGGGACAGGTGTTCACAGAAGGAAGACCGTGTATAGAGGGAAGGCGGTCATCCACAAGCCAAGGAAGAGGGTTTGGAAGAAAACCCACTGCCGCCTTCACCTCAGAATCCCACCTCCAGGATTCCAGGGCAGTAGGTGCCAGCTGTTTAAACTACCTGCTATGGAATTCCGTTACTCTAGGAAACTAATATACAGTCTTTAAATTGCAAAGCTTTTTCTCATAACCTTACTTTTTTTATGAGGTCACTCTGCACACAGAGCCTTGAACCCGCAGTTGCTGATCCTAAATCCTTATGGCCTTTCGTTCCTACTCGTAAGGCAAGTGCTCAGCACCATTGTTTTCAAGTGTTCCTGCCCATCTGTCACGGAGAGGAGGGTTCAAATTGGATCCTGTAATCTGGAGAGAAGCTGCTGCAATCAGGCTTCTTCCCCAATGGGTTGGTAGCAGGAATGCCATTTGCATCCCTGAGCTTTCTCACAGTAACAAAATGCCCCAGGAAATCAACTTAAAAAGGAGGGAGCTGAACTTGAGCAAAAAGGGAGGCAGAGAGGATCCTAACCCGGTGTATACTCACAAGCGGGGGAGGGGGATCCCAGGCTAGAGTTCGAGGCCAGCCTGGAAGAGCTCAGGAAAGGCAAAACTACACAGAGAAAAGTCTAAATAAAAACATTTGTCCTTAAACATGAGGACCTAAGTTCAGATCCCCAGCACCCACTTCCGGCCATGCATCTGTAACCCAGTACTAGGGAGGCACACAGGCAGATCCCTGGAGCTTGCTGGTCAGCCAGACTAGCTGAATTGGTGAGCTCTGGGATCATTGGGGGACCTAGTTTACAAAAAAAAAAAAAAAAAAAGATGACTGGCACTTGAGAGGAAGAGGCAGGCAGATCTCTGTTAGTTCAAGGCCAGCCTGATCCACACAGTGAAATTCCAAGCCAGCCAGGAACTTCATACATATATGTGGAATTACATGCATATATATGTGTGTGTGTGTGTATACATACATACATACATACATACATACATACATACATGTGGAAAGCACTGAGAAGACACCCAACACTGACCTCTGGCCTCTACATACACAGACAGACAGACACACGGACACAGATGGGGGTGGGGTATTTTGATTCACTGTTTCAGATTGGCTCTGTTACGGGGAGTGGGGATAGGGGATTCTGAGGCAAGGCAGAACACTGTGGCTGGAGCCTGTTGTAAAGGAGGTGCTTACATCATGGTGGCCAGGAAGAAAAGGAGAGAGAGGAAGGGGTTGAATGCCCAATGTCCCATTTAAGGAAATAGTCCAGTGATCTGACTTCCTTCCAGCGGGTCCCACCCTTCAGCAGCACCACAGATTGGAATCCAAGTCTTCAGCCCCCAGCCCTTTGGGGGATATTAAATTCCAAGCCACAACAGTATTCAAGTGGCTTGGGATCATTGTGAAGGTGGATTTCTTGTTTCTCCTGTTCGTGCTTACGAATCCAGTGAATTGAGAACTAGTGAGCAGCTTTGCGGCTACGAGGCCCACTTCTGTGGCCTACTCCAGGGGTCCAAAGCTCTGCTGGTTGCTTGCCTGCCTTTGCCCTCACTGCGGAACACCAGGAAATGAGAGCCACCAGAGAACTGGGTTCACCTGAGGTTTGCTTTCAAAGTAGCCGTATCTTTTCCTGTGAATATTGATTGAAAAGTTGATAGCCTGCTAAGGAGCTAGACTGGCAAATTCCAGTGGCTCAGCTTCTTTTTCCCCTTCTCTCTGTGTGTAGGGGGCGCTGGGGGGAGCTGGGGGGCTGGAGGGGAGCAGGTGGAAGTATAAGATAAGAGCAAGATTTTAAAGTATTTTCCTAGGCTTATTTTTATTATTTTTTCATTATATGTGTGTGTATCGGTGGGTATGTGCAGGTGCTCACAGAATCCAGAAGGGGGTGCTGAATCCTCTGAAGCTGGAGTTACAGGCTGTTCTGAGCCACCCAAAATAGGCACTGGGAACCAGACCCGTGTCCTCTGGAAAAGCAGCAAGTGCTCTTAACCTCTGAGCCATCTCTCCAGCCCCTTCAAATATTTTTTTTTGTTTATATACCATAATATATCAAGAAAGGAGAAATTACACCCATGATCTTACCATCCCATTTCCTTAAAAACAAAACTCCTTTCTGTTCTTACCTAGATGTAATTTTCATAGCTATATCCATGACAAAATGAGATTTGATATTAAACATCACACTAGAGCGTTTTCCCAAGTCACCACATAATCTTCGTGATTGTATATTTTTAATGGCAGCATAATGTAACCCAGAGCAATGGCAGCACCGTGTGCCCAGCCACTCTCCGTCCCTAATTCTTTTAGTTTTGTCACCTCCCCCTGCAGACTGCAGAGGAGCAGCACATCCCTGATGTCGTGGGAGTTATTGGCATTGAATGGTGGTTCCATGGACAGGTGGTTTGCCCAGGATTCATCCTCAGCTGTGGAGATAAATGGGTGGGTCAGCCTGGTCTTCTATGTAAGAAGGGTACCCTGGAAGCCACAGGGTGAGGCCAGCCACCATCATCTGTTCCCCAGTCCCTCAGGAACCCCTGCCAGTGACTTGGCTGGTGCCAAGGTAAAAGGGCATGTATGGTTAATGGCAAAGGTTCCCAATTTAGCTCCTGCAAAGATAAAGTTTTGAGGCATGGGCGGGGCACTGCCTCTTCTAAATCTTGCCACTTTCTTGAGCTGGAATACTCTAAAGCATGATATTTAGGATGCTCTGGGAACCTCGTGTTCCTCCCAAGGGCCAGGCAGAAGCGGTGTGCAGCTTACTGGTTACAGCCCTGGCTGACTCAGTGCTGGCTCTTGCTGCTCTCCTGTAACTTGGGACGGATGGACAGGCAGTTCTAGTCCCGAGGTAGACTAGCACCGGCCCTCATCTTGATTGTGCCAACTGGGGCTTCTGGCCCAGGAGCCTCTCTCCTGGCTCATTTGGGGAAAGCACCCTGGTAATGAGAACCGCTGAGAGCTTTGGGAGCTGACAACAAGAAGGAAGGCAGAGGATGTCACCATTGCTCTTAAGGTCGGCTCTATTTGGAGAGATTTCAAAAGGCAAGCATTAGCAGTCACCATCGTCAAGTCAACTTAGTGCCTCCTGCTTACAGCTGCCCTGCGCCTTACAATGAGTTGGGGTTTGAGATCTGATAGTAGAGCATAACCTGGTGCCAAGTCTGCCATCATCCACGGTCAATATCAAGGTCACTCCAGGCTTGCTCTCGTTAGTAGCAGAAGCAGCCAACGGTATTTATTATTTAATATTATGCTAAACAGTATCTGTGTTCTACACAAGACCGGAAATAATCCTCACAGCAACTCGTGGTAGAAAGGGCTGTGGCTAGCCCTGCTCAATAGATGAGAAAGCTCAAGGGCAGCAAAGCCGAGTAACTGACCCAGATCAGCCTGGCAAGCTGCACTCTAGTTAAGCTGCAGGTTCAGATTAGGTCTGGTGGCACAAGCCTATACTCCTCCAGAGGCTGAGGCAGAAGGATCATAAGTTCAAGTCCTGCCTAGGCCACAGAGTGAGTTTAGGGGCAGCCTGGGCAATCTAGTGAGAGGCTATCTTAAAACTAAGAAGAGGGACTAACAAGATGGCTTAGCTGGTTAAGGTACTTAGCGCTAAGCCTGAACACGTGAGTTCAGTCCCTGAGACCCACAGGGTAGAAGGAGAGAATCAACTCCCCAAAGTCTTCTTCTCACCTCCACATGAATACCATGGCACATGCACACACACACACACACACACACACACACACACACACACGGATTCGGGCAGGCTCACTTGTGCACACAAGCTCCCTGTCAGGGGCATACCTTCTGCCAGCCTTGCCACAACTATGGTAAAATAATAATAATGCCTGAGCATTTAGGGAATGCCAGACACTGCACTAAGAGGTTTGCTTGCATTCCTCTGGCTCCTGAATGAGGAAACTGAGAATTAAAGAGGTTATGTAAGACTGTGGCTAGCGAGCCCACAGGGTCATTTCCTCCCCAGTCTCATTCCTCCTTCTTACAGAATAAGAGACCTCACTTTCAGCTGCATGTGTCGCCTTCTAGCATTAAGGCTGTATTCCCACTCTAGGGGATCGGGATGTACTCATGTGACTGATGATCAGACAATGGACATGAACAAAGAGAGCTTCCAGCACAGCCAGACTTTTTTTCTCCCCCCAGATGGCGGGACAGAGCCATGACAGTAGAGCTGGGGCCCGGGGCAACCAGAGCCACAGGGCAGCAAGAACCTAGATCTCCAGTGACTCTATGAAGTAGAGCTGTGATGACCGACCACCTCTAGATTTTTCCATTAAAAAGAAACAAGTATCCACCTTGCTAAAGCCATTATTGTGTTAAGGTGTGTGGCATTTTCAGCCCAACCCAATCCTTGTTAGCATGGTGGTGGAGCCAAAGGCCAAAGTCAATGGAACACCGCAATTTGTTGGAGTAAAAAACTCCTAGTCAAGAGAATAGAATCCCTGGCCTGAGTGGAAACCTCATATCCCAGCTGGGCCTGGGTTGTTCACTTGTCCAAGGGCTCACCCCTAGGAAGGCAGACTCACCTTAAGACATGCTAAAAGATGGGCAAAATAATTGGTTCTTCAATGAGATGCTGAATTATTCAGAAAAGCAGATCTTCTATCTCTATCTCTCTCTCTCTTTTTTTTTTTTTTTTTTTTTTTTCTTGGTTTTTCGAGACAGGGTTTCTCTGTGTAGCTTTGCGCCTTTCCTGGAACTCACTTGGTAGCCCAGGCTGGCCTCGAACTCACAGAGATCCGCCTGCCTCTGCCTCCCGAGTGCTGGGATTAAAGGCATGAGCCACCATGGCCCGGCCTCTCTATCTCTTTTGCAACTGTACTTTCCTCAACACTTTGGGCTCTCCCCCCAACATTCTGGACTTCCTTACCCTGCCTCTAAAGCAGCAGTTCTCAGCCTGTGGTCAGGGGTCACCTAAGACCATCAGAAAACACAGATGTTTATGTTACGATTCATAACAGTAGCAAAATTACAGTTCTGAAGCAGCAATGAAAATGATGTTATGGTTGGGGTCACCACATGAGGAACTGTGTTAAAGCGTCGCAGCATTGGGAAGGCTGAGAAGGACAGCTCTAACGCCTGCCTCCCTGATATGTGGCTCATAATGGCCTGCGTCTGGCCTCCACGCCAGCTCAAACGGCATGGCCTTTTCTCTTCTCTCCTCCATTCGCCTTCTCTGGAAAGCTCCTGAACTTTATGACTTGCCCACCTTGGGGTTTTTATTTTAAACGCTAATAAAATTGTCCTTGAGCCTCTGTTTGAATCCATTCTTGAATTATTTTATTGATAAAACGCCACCACAAAGGGGGGCCCTGATCCCCCGTGTCAATGTTATTTCTACTACAAAACTACACCCCTTTCAGCAGCTCGCCTGGTTATGACTCTCTTCTTTTGGTCGGTCAGTTGCTCATCATCAGGGGCAAGCTCTATAGCGGGGACTGTATTAGTTACTCGTGTGCCGCTGTGACAAATCACCCCATGAGAAGCAGCTTGAGGAAGGAAGGGTTTGTTTCATCCGGTTCACAGTTTGAAGTTACAGTCCGTCACAGCAGGGATGGCATGGCGGCAGCCGCAGAAGCCAGCTGGTCACGACAAGAGGCGTTGGATGAACGATCGCTGGTACTCCGCTCACTTTTCCTTTCTGTTCAGTCCAAGAGTTAGGATGGGTCTTCTCACACCAATTAACCTAAACTAGAAAATCTCTCGTAGATATGCCCAGAGATGCGTCTTCGAGGTGACTCTAGAGCGTGTCAGGTTGTCAATGGACATAAACCAAAGCTAGACCATGAATGTGATTTGATTGATCACAAGAGATGTCAGGGAGCTGGGGGTGCCACGTTGTGGAGAGCAAGTGTGACAAGCCTGGTTCTCAGTACTCACCACCCTGCTACCTCAGCCCCTCGGTGCCCGGATAGCGAGTGCACACACCACCAGCACATTTAGCCCACTATTCGCGCCAAGCCTCCGTCTGGTCCAGAAGTGCAGCCCACTTTTCTTGGCCTAGCATTTTAGATCCTAATCTCTCATCACTAGAGACCCCACGAGCCATGCCCTTGGCAATCTAGAACTTTCTGTGAAGTAGATGCACTATTATGAGGAAAAATGCATGTGGGATATCCAAGGCTAACCTCCTGACAAGGAATAAATGGAAGTGGGACACAAGAGGGACCCCACAGTGGGCCAGGTAAACACTTCCTACAGCATTGCTGTGGAAGCCGTGAGTTCCATCTGTAATGACTCTGCACTTGGAAATGGCGTTTCCAATGTGACCTTTCTACCTGCTCATCCAACAGCAGAGCAGCTGTCACTGTTAATAAAAGCCAGACATGGCTCTCCCTGACTGCGGCCAATTAGAATTACCTTGAGAGGGCAACAAGGGTAACTTAGCTGCTAATGAGGGCAGCTGACATCTTGGCATTGGCCTACTTGCCTGATCATAAAGGAACAGAAAAACTTATCCCACCAAATGGTCTCCTTCCCCCATCTAACACCTCCAATAACTTTACTATTCCATGAGGGCCAGCTTTGACCAAGGCAACGTGATTCACTGGGCAAAGGGGCCTCCCCGAGGGAGGAGCTCTGCCCTCCTCGGCAAATACTCCTTATCATGTTCAATCTTCCTGGTTAAAGGGGCTGGATTTGGAATCGCCTAGGAGACACACCTCTCAGTGTGTTTGTGAGAGTGTTTCCAGAGGTTGAACTGAGAAGGGAAGACCCACGGATGGACGTGAGCAGCACCGTCCCATGGGCTGAGAGCCTGGACTGAATACAACAGGAAAAGGCAGAAAATGACTGAGCAGCAGCACTCATGACTCGGCCTTCTGAGGTGATGTGGCCAGCTGTCCCACATCCCCGCTGCCATGCCTTCCGGCCATGATTGATCCATCCCCCAAACTGGGATAATAAACCTCCACTTCCTTTAGTGGCTTTTGTCAGGTATGTTGGTCCAGCACTGGAGAGTGACTAATACACTCACTAAGCAGCAGCTGTAAGGCAGGTTTTACATCACAATAAACCAGACACAAGCAGAGGCAAACTCAGAAGGAAGCTAATGAAATTTAAGCTTAGGGACTAGAGGCCGGGGTGTAGCTCAGCACTGAAGCACTTACCTAACACGAGCAAAGCCCTGAGTTTGATCCTCAGCACTGAGAAAGGACACTCTGGGGTCTACAGGTCATACGGTCATGTGATTTGTAAAGTTTACAAAAGCCTGCCGGCTGGTCTGACTGCTCAGTGAAAACTGCCGTCTCTCTACACTCAGTCCTGCCCCCTGTCACACTGGCTGGTACTGAAAAAAATTAGGCTTTGGGGTTCTGTGGGCCATGGTGAGGTGCTCTGGAGTCACTTTGGAGTATAGTCAGTCTTCATTGGCTGGCCCAGTGTGGAAAAGGCTTCAAGGATAATGCTGCCCATGGTGCCAACCTATTGTGGCATTGCCAAGCTGAGGGGCAGGAGCAAGGCTCTGCTCAGAAAGGAGAGTGCTCCGTGGAACTCCACACCAGATGTGTGGGGAGTAAAGGAGAAGCTCGCCTTGAAGAAAACAGCCCGTGGGGTAATTTGTCCTGTCACCACGGGGTGAAATATAAGCACAGGACCAGGTTCTCATCAGCACTAGTCATGGGTGCGAGGACTGAGCTGAATAACACAGCGAGACAATTATGTGCTGTTCATTTGTTTCTTTTTTTTTATAGGAATGATGCCCAATAGGATTTATGAGAATTCCTGTTTGTAGGGTACAAACTGCTGCCGTCCTAGGAACCGCAAGCGTACCCGGCTGTGAAATCATGTGTGTTATGCACCCCATCCATCAATATAAATATCATTTTTATTATGCTGGAGGGAAGATTAATTATCTTTCCTTTCCCTCTACAGAAACCATCACATAATCATTGACTCTGAAGAGGTGATGAAGGAGCGTTCAGGCAAAGTGTGGAGAAAGTATCACAGGGAGTTCTAGGCAGTTAATTAATACAAAAGTCTATTATTTCTCTTTACTTCATGATGTTTGTGACATTTTCCCACACTAAATAAAGGCTTGTTTTCAATTCTAATCTTGTTGGTAATTTTGTATTTTTTTTTTTTTAAGGGAGCCCTCTACCTGGTATAAGCCTTAAGTCCCACAAATCCTGAGTTCATCCCTGGATTATTCTGCCTTTATCTATTTATTGTCTGTCATGTCTAACAGGAAGGCCTGTTGCCTCTTCTGTATCCACATACATGATGTATACCCAACACACACCAGGCTCTAAACCAGTAATGGAAACACATGGTGAATGGAACAGACCCCCCTTCCTCTGAGGGGACTAAGAGACAGAGAGGATGTTGGGAGAGGAACCTCCCAAATATTTCATCTGAGAATTCCAGAATATGTAAGATTTATCTGGATGAAGAATTAGAAGAAGCACAGGCCGACAGTGTAGGGTCCTGAGTTGGGACAGCTTGATACAATACAGTGTCACATACTGAATTAAAACAAGTAGATCAACGTGTGGCTTGGACCAGGGTTGGGATGCTACAGGAGACGGATGGAGCACAGCGAATCCCTTCCACAGCATCAGCAATAGAGGAACGAGGAATGAAAAGCAGTCAGGGTAGACTTGGTGGAATTCCTGATGTTCAAGTGGTGAATCGGCTTTTGCAAAGGCCCTGGAGTCAGGAAACGATCAGAAAGTAGTTCTGTGTGGTTGGACCACAGTGGCCAGTAAAGAAGGTTTTGTTTTTTGTTTTTGTCTTTGTTTTAAGATTTATTTATTTATCATATAGACAGTGTTCTGCCTGCATGTATCCCTGCAGGTCAGAAGAGAGCACCAGATCTCACTCGAGATGGTTGTGAGCCACCATGTGGGTGCTGGGAATTGAACTCAGGACCTCTGGAGGAACAGCCAGTGCTCTTAACCTCTGAGCCATCTCTCCAGCCCAAAAGAGAAGTTTTGTTTTAGAAGGAAAGTTGCAAATTTAAAAGGTGGTTAATTGTGATAAATCTGGCAAGAATGGGGCTGGAAATGAATGGCCACACCTCAAAAGCCTAGTAAGCATGGGAGCGCTGTGTTGGATGCTATGGTGAGGTGTTTCAGGGAAGAAAATGACATGTTCCAATCAGCGAGTTCCGAAGACTGGGTTTCTGTGGCTGACAGAACCTGGATGAGGAGAAGGAGGGCAAAGAACAGATCAGCTCAGCTCCCCTCCCTGGTGAGAAATGCCCATCAGAGAGGGCGTGGCACCAGAAGAAGGGACAACCCTGAGGGACTCTGTGTGCCTGCTGCATGTAAGAGGTCACATGAGGGCGGCCATCAGGCTGGGGCCTGGCTCTTCCTCCCTAAAGCCAGCTGCTCTCACAGAAGACCCATGGTTTGCAGTGGAGAGTATTTCTTTCTAACTGAAGATTAGAAACATGGTGAGCCTATGTGTTTCCTATTTGCTCGTCACCTCCTAGATTTCTGTCCCCTGACTTCTCATTGGAATTGGTCAGTGGGAACCCCACTAAAAACTGCACAGCCGGGGAGTAGGATTGCATCCTCATCGCCTCCCCATGAGGAGGCCCCAGGCTGCCCACACCTCAGATTCTTCCAGTCAAGCCACTCAGTCTTCTCCACATGACTGTTCTCCTTCCCAGTTCAATGTCTGCTTCCCCTCTCCTTCAGCTAAGGTCTGAGTGGCTATGACTCCCCTGAGCAGCTCTGGAATCACCCAATAGCCTTCTGGTTGAATTACTCTAATGGGTGAGACATTCGGCCCTGTTGGGGCCCTCGCCGAGTCACACCCAACTGAGCTGCCATGAAATAATGTCTCCTCCTTTAATCAGGCATCCCCCCACAAACCACAGTCAATGTGGCAGAGAATCCATCCAGCGCCCAGACTTCATCCTGCACCCACTGGCCAGCCAGCACCACCTGGCACCTCTTCCCGGCTTCTAGCCCTGGGCTTGAGTTCAGCTTGAATTCTGAACCTGGAGATCTTTCTGCCATTCATTCCATCCAGGATGTTCCCACTGAGACAGGGGTGGAGTTGGGAAACCTCCAGGTTCATTCCCTTGAACCCTGGTAAGACCAGAGGAACCAGTCAAGTAACTGATGACTGAGATCCCTGCCTCCCCAGAAGGGGCTAGAAACACCTGCCACATTGTTGTTCTCAAAACTCACCATCCTCGAGGCTGTCTGTCTGACCGCGGCCATCTGTATGTCACCTGGGTTAGCTGTGAATGGGTTGTTGTGGCATTTCTGTAAGTCCCTGCTCCTCCGACTCAGAATGTAGACATCCAGGGCAGGAACTTGCTCACAACTACCTCCCAGGGCCAAGCCCATGCCCAGACATGGTAGTTACCGAATAAGTATCTGTTGACCAACAACAGACCAATGACTAGCCTTAGATCATCTGTTGATTGTCCGTCTCCCTTCTTCCCCAAACAAGACAGAGCCCCATGAGCCAGGAGCCTTCAGCTTCCATAACTAGCACCAATCTCCAGCATCTCCCATCTCCAGTCTACCTCCTGAGAAGCATCCCTTGAGCATTGCAACGATTTCTGGCAACTATTTCTGGACCTCTTACTTCCTCTGCTACAGGCTGCAGAGGACTTTGGGGCTGTTTCCCCCATACCTCATAAGCATCTGTTTATAGGAACTGGCCATGTGAATTTACCTTTTGATTTAATTTTAAATGTTAATTTGTGCAAAATATTTAGAAAGCAACGTTCTAGCTGGGCGGTGGTGGCACACGCCTTTAATCCCAGCACTCAGGAGGCAGAGTCAGGTGGATCTCTGTGAGTTCGAGGCCAGCCTGGACTACAGAGTGAGTTCCAGGAAAGGTGCAAAGCTACACAGGGAAACCCTGTCTCAAAAAACCAAAAAAAGAAAAGAAAAGAAAGAAAGAAAGAGAGAGAAGGGGGAGAGAGAGAGCGCCGCGGCGCGAGCGAGCAACGTTCTAAGTGAGTGTGTGGGTCCACCTGTAATCCCAGGAGCTGGAAGACTGAGGGGAGAGGATGTCATGAGCTCCAGCCTCACCACTGGCCCCAGAGTGAGAAAGGTTACTTCCCCAGAGTTCCCCTGCCTGCCAAAACTTCGTGGGAAGGAGCTCCTCAGCAAATTGACTTGTCCTGTTTCATAGCAATGATCTGTTTGTCTGTGGCAAAATACCTCTCTTGCATTAAATGAACTTATACATATTTTCAGAGCAAGGTCGGCTTTTAGAGACTTGAGATGACCCATGACCCCACCATTGATGTTTTTTCGACCACACCACTAATATGGACATAACACTCATTGATGAAAATTTACCTATTCCTTTTTTATTTCAGCTCTAAATGATGAAAGATATAGACTTACTTGAATTAGCAAGAATCCTAATAATCTTCTCTAGCGACTACCTATTCGCAGGTACGA
>NC_051068.1:80910085-80928085 GCF_004664715.2 Peromyscus leucopus
AATAGGAAATGTGCTGGAGGCCTCAGAATTTCATCAAAAATACCATGTCAAAAGCAAAAGGTTTGAGAAATGATTTTCCATCACTTTCCATCACAAGCCAAGGAAATTATAAGCAAATATCCTACTCATTCTTTATACAACCAAACTCCACTACCTGCAGGAAGTAACCCAAAGTGTACTCCAAAGAATGAAATCTGGCAGTTGGATATGTTTCATCTTGTAGAATTTGGAAATTTGAAATATACACACCACGCCATTGATACCTATTCAGAATTTCAATGGGTGATTACTTTAAGTTCTGAAAAGGCGTGTTCTATAACCACACATTTGCTAGAAGTTATGGCCATCATGGGTATACCTGTACAAAATAAGACTGACAATGCTCCAGCATATGTCTGTAGTAAAATGAAACATTTTTTTGGCTTATTACAGTATAAAGCATATCACAGGTATACCACACAATCCTACAGGGCAAGCAGTCATAGAAAGATCATATATAACTCTAAGGGATATGCTAAATAAACAGAAAGGGGTAATAAAGACCCCCAGACATAGATTGTATAATGCTTTATTAACTTCAAATTTTCTAAATGCTAATGAGAAAGGAATAATAGCTGTGGAGATACACTGGATAATAGAAAAAAAACTACAGAATTAAATCAGCATGTATACTTTAAAGATGTCCTGACCTCAGAATGGAAACCAGGATATGTGTTATGATTTGCTTTTGTTTCCACAGGTGAAGAAAGGTATGGATACCATCAAAACTGATAAAGGGTTGATTTGAAAAGAGAAACCTCTTCATTAGAAGAGATGATAGTTCATCAACCAGCAGGACTATTCAATTTAAACTAATTTATATGACTAATAAATGCTTTTCATTTGATCAGATATAACTTGCCAGAAGGGGACCTCCTCAAATTTAGGGTTGGGAAGGGTTTTGTTTTTGTCTTTTCAGAAGAATGAAGACATTCAGCTAAGGAATCTGAAGACCACTGACAAATGAGACATATGAAGAAAAGAACAAATCAGCCATAAAAAATGTCCCAAGAAAAGGAGTAAATTGGCCTAGTAGTATATCATATTTACAGCAGAATAAAAATTCATAAATCTTCCCAAATATTTGTTTCTGATTTTCTCTATAAACACATAAGATAAATGGTCTTTTTGTGTCCCAGTTCAATTGAAAATTAAAGGCTTTGGAGTTGGAATGTGGCTTTCTCCTCTAAACACAAGCATGCTTGTTAAAGTAAAATCCAAAATCTCTGTCTCATGTCAGAAGAGCTACCTGATATGGGATAGAAGAAAAAACTAGGGACTAATCTATTGCTACTAATCTCATAATACTTTGGTTTTATTTTGACTCTTTAAAACTTTTGCATAAGATATGATTATTGCCTCAAAATTTATAAGATCAATATATATATGTATATATACATATATATTGTCATGATATTAATGGCCATATAGAGTACTAACTATTATAGAAAAAGGTTTCATTTAATTTCCTGTACATGATTTTGGGTTTGAGTCTCTATTAGGTAACTAGTAATTAAGTTTTTGTACTCTGGATGTACATAACAAATACTGATCCTTTAACCTCTTCAATATCTGCTGCATATGACTGTAGATGTAACCAACTGTCTTATTAAATAAGAAACACAGAACCAATGTAAAAAAGAAAGCTGAGAGGTCAGAGCTCAGAGCTAAAATCTTACCCTTCCTCCTGCGAGCTCCTAGCTTCCCGAAAAAGAGCTATTTCCTGTATGTAAGTCTTTTCATAGTCTTTTGTTCTGCCTTCTCATTGGTTATAAACCCAAACATGTGACTGCCTTGTCACTGTCTGTATGTACAGCCCCCCAGGTCTTAAAGGCATATGTCTCCAATGCTGGCTGTATCCCTGAACACACAGAGATCTACCTAGCTCTTCTACCAAGTGCTGGGATTAAAGGTGTGTGCCACCACTGCCACACTCTTGCTATGGCTCTAATAGCTCTGACCCCTGGGCAACTTTATTTATTAAAAATCAATCAAAATCATATTTCAGTACAATTAGAATACCACCACATATGACATTTAAAATATCATCCTGAGTGAAGTAACCCAGACTCAGAAGGATAAACATGGAATGTACTCACTCATAAGTGGATACTAGATGTAAAGCAAAGGATAACCAGATGACAACCCACAGCTAGAGAGAAGCTAGCTAACAAGGAGGACCATAAGAGGGACACCTAGATAGCCCAGCAAAGAAGAAATAGATGAGATCTACATGAGCAAACTGGGGGTGAAGGGGATAATGTATGGCAAGGAATGGGGGATGAGAATGTAAGGAAATGGGAGGTTCAAGCTGGAACAGTGACAGAGTGGGAGAGCAAGGAAAGAGATACCATGATAAATGAAGACATCATGGGAATAAGAAGAAACAAGATGCTGGGGAAGTTCCCAGGAATCTGCAAGTATGACTCCACCTTAGACTAGTAGCAATAGTTGAGAGAGTGCCTGAACTGGTCTATTCTAGTAACCAGATTAGTGAATACCCTAACTGTTATCATAGAGCTTTCATCCAGTTACTGATGGAAGCAGATGCAGGGATCCACTGCTGGGTGCCAGGCTGAGCTCCAAGAGTCCAGTTGAAGGGAGACAGGAGGGATTCTATAAGCAAGGAACATTGAGATCATGATGGGAAAATGTACAGAGATGGCCAGCCAAACTAGTGGAAACCCATGAACTGTGGAACAATAGCTGTGGAGCCCCCATGGGACTGGACTAGGCCCTCTGGATATGCAAGACAGTTGTTTAGCTTGAACAGTTAGGGTGGCCCCCAGATAGGGGGATTGGGTCCATCCCTGGTGCATGAGTAGACTCTTTAGAGCCCAGTGCCTATGGTGGGACAACTTGTGCAGCATTGGTGCAGGGAGGAGGGGCTTTGACCTGCCTCAACTGAATGTGTCAGGCTTTGCTGACTCCCCATGGGAGGCCTTGACTTGGAGGAGGTGAAAATGGGGGAAGGGTTGGAGGGGAGGCTAGGGGATGGGAATAGGGAGGAGGGGGGATCTGTGGTTTGTGTGTAAAATGAATAGAAAATTTCTTAACATAAAAGAAAAAATAAATATGTTTAAGTTTTCTGAGATGAACCATGACAACACCTAACAGCAACCTTTGAAGTCTCTAAAAGGATTATAGGGCCCCACAATGATTCCATGTGACCTATAATAACACTAAGCTGACAAACATCATCTAAAGATTGGCTTTGGACTACAAACTGCTTGGGACAATTTCAAGGTGCCTAGCTGAGATGATCCACCCTCACAAACTACTCTAGCTAGGACTTGACACAAGCCCTGCACATTCCCATTATGAAAAGACTGAACAACAAATAAATGATAAAGCTACCTCTCCCAGGCCTTGACAATTAACCTCACATTTTCTTTCTTTTTTTTTTTTTGCTTTGTTTTGTTTTTGTTTTTGTTGTTGTTGTTTTGTTTTTCAAGACAGGGTTTCTCTGTGTAGCTTTGCACCTTTTCCTGGAACTCACTTGGTAGCCCAGGCTGGCCTCGAACTCACAGAAATCCGCCTGCCTCTACCTCCCGAGTGCTGGGATTAAAGGCATGCACCACCACCGCCCGGCCTCACATTTTCTTTATAGGAGCTGCTAAAGATACTGTCATCCCTAGACAGCATGAAGTAAATTTAAGAACAGGATGCCCACATTCCAAAGAGATGGGGTTGATCGTTTTTTGGTCACTCAGTGTGTTATGGATATTTGTCATTGTTTAAGGGGCTTAGTTACAAGTTGTTATTGGTAATGGTCAGGAAAAAAAGCTGAACAATGGAGTTTAAATTCAGGGTTCTTGTTTTGAAAACAAAAAAGAGGGTATATATATGATAGGACACAAGAGTAGATTATTGAATCTACTTTTAAAAAGAAACTACTTGTTTTAAATATTTTACATTGATATGGATCTTTATATATTGATTTGAAGTTGAGATTATTTTTGTTAGAACATACTGTACATACACTGCTAATCTTGTTCAAAGTATTGAACCTATACATCTTATTTAACAATGTAATACAAATTTCTAGTCCTTGAAAATTATTATTACAAACTATTTGGGATATAAAGAGATACAAGTTAGTAGTCATTACAATCAAACTTGTAGTCATGTTAGGTATGTTTTCAAGGTCCAACAGAGTTATATCTTAAATAGACAAATCATCTTAAAACATTTCAGACATCTACAGACTATGACATTTAATAACATTTGTTCTTTTTTATGACAAAGAGACATGACTGTTCCTGGCAGCATCAATCTACTTCAGAGAAGATAATGGGCATCAATGGAACCACATATGGAGTTTACTTTCACTGTTGCAAGAGTATACCACTGGCAAGAAATCACCCTTGACTCAACTGTGGACAGTATGCTGTTCAAATTGGATAAGCAGGACACAAAGGAAAGGACTGCTGAACTTCACCAAGACAAGGTAGGACAGCCTTTCAGAATATCCTGCTTCACAGAAAGTCTGTCAGATATGCTAGACCTGTAGGCTGAAGACAGTTGCCCCAACATTGCAAAAGAACCTTGGGTGACTGTCCAGGAAGTCAACTGTTTCTGTCATTTCTCACATTTTTTGGAAGTTGCTTACTTGCACTTCCCGCTTACTCAAGTAATATTATTTCCTTCTGGGGGGTCTCAGGTGGAGTTGAAGACTAGATAGTTATAGTTATAGTTATAGTTATAGTTATAGTTATAGTTATAGTTATAGTTTTCCTTGTTACCAGATTCAGAAAAGAAATTCACTAAAGAGGTGTAAAGTTATAGGGTTGAGAGACATCAAAAGATAATTTTGGGTTGATAATGCAAATTAGGATAGAAAGTGAATTACTTGGACTTACCAAGATAGGATAGATGATGGAGTCTTTTCTCTGAATTTGTCAAATGCTAATGGACTAGACATTATTGATGTGTTTATTGCCTGTATATATTGTATATAGTTATTGTACTTACTGTATATATTTTTTCTTGTATTAGTTATAATGTTATTTTTTCATTTTAGATAAAAAGAAGTAAATGTGACAATACTGTGTTTGTGCTGTAACAAATAAACCTTGCCTGGACATCAGAGTGCAGAGCTAGCCACTAGAGGCCAGGCAATGGTGGCATACACCTTTTATACCAGCACTTGGGAAGAGAAAACAGGAAGTGATATAGCTGGATGGAGAGAGAAAGTGATAAAGCAGGTTAGAGACAGGAGCTCTGCCCCTCTAGTCTAAGGATTCCTAGAGGCAAGAAGTCTTTCTAGTGGCTGGCTCTCTGATCTTTTAGCATTTACCCTATATCTGACTCTGGGTTTTTATTATTAAGATCAAATAAGATTGGCAGTACATCCCCTTTTCTCATCCTCAGATCCACTCCCCTCCATTTTCTATCATAAAACAGCAGGCCTCCAAGAGACAACAACAAAACATGACAAAACAAGACACAATAAGACAAGGCACAAACCCTTTTATGGAGGCAGGACAAAGAAAACCAATAGGAGGAGAGGAGTCCCAAGAGCAGGCAAAAGAATCCAAGAAATATCTGCTCCCATTGTTATGAGTTTCACAAAAACTCCAAGTTAACAGCCACAACATATATGCAGAGGACCTGATACAGACCCGTGCAGGCCCCATGGTTGCTGCTTCAGTCTCTGTGAGCCTATATGAACCCTGCTTAATTGACTCAGTGGGCCATGTTCTCCTGGTGTCCTCCATTACCTCTGACTCCTACAATCTATTCTCTACCTCTTCCTCAGGGTTCCCCAAGATCTTAGGGGAGAGACCTGATGGAGAACTCCAATTTAGACTCTCTCTCTCTACATAATGTCTGGCTGTAGTTCTCTGCATCTTCTCCTACTTGTTGCCAGAAGAAGCATCTCTGATGAAGATTGAACAAGGCACTGATCTATGAGTATAGCATAATATCATTAGGAATCATTTCACTGTTTGTTTGTTTTGGACCAGTCCTGTTTGGTTCTACTGTAGGTCTCTGGGGTTATTTAGTCTCTGGTTCCTGGCCATGCAGGCGCCATAGGGCATGTAATCTCTCTCATGTGTGTGCTTTAAGTTAAACCTGACATTTGTTGGCCATTTCCACAAGTTCTGTACCAGTATTGCCCCAGCACATCTATCAGTTGTGACAGTTGTAGGTCAAGGTTTTGTAGCTGGGTTTTTGGGGAATGACCCTCTATCCTAAGATCAACCTGAGTTGTTTGGGGATCTCCACAGGACCACATTGACTAACAACTCAACTGAATTGTTAACACCAGCCCACCACTGGAAGCCCTGGCCTGGGTTGCAAAAGATAGCTAGTTCAGATACCATATTCTCCATTGCTAGGGGTCCTCATTAGGTTCACTCTAGCAAATTCCAGGTAGTTCCCACTGCACTGTTTCCATATTACCCCTGAAATGCTACCCGATTCCAGTCATCTCTCCCTGAATTTTCTCTCTCTCTCCCTCCTTCCACCTGATCCTTCCTGCTCTTGTCCCCACCAGCCCTCATTCCAACTGCAAAATCTATATTTCTCCTTCCCAGGGAGATCCATACTCCCTGCCTCCCAGCCCCCAAGAGCCTTTACCTAACCTTTCTAGGTCTAATGATTGTATGTAGTATGATTATCTTTTACTTAACAGCCAATATCTATTTAAAAGTAAATAAGGCTGTATTTGTCTTTCTGGATCTGGGTTACCTCAGTCAGGATGATTTTTTTTCTAGTTGCATCCATTCGCCTGTGAATTTTGTGATGCCATTTTTAATGGCCTAGTAATACTCCATTTTATAAATATACCACATTTTCTTTACCCATTCTGAAAAGGGACATCCAGCTTGTTTCCAGTTTCTGGTTATTATGAATAAAGCCATAATAAATATAATTGAGCAAATATCCTTTTGGAAGGATGGAACATCCTTTGGGTATATGCCCAAGAGTGGTATAGCTGGGTCCTGAAGTAGATTGATTCCAAACTGTCTGTGAACTGCCATATTGATTTCCAAAATGCCTGTATAAATTTGCACTCTCACCTGTAATAGAGAAGTGTTCTCTTTATTCCACATCCTTTCTAATGTGAACTGTTACTTGCCACTCTGACAGGTTTAAGATGGAATCTCAAAGGAATTTTGATTTATGTTTTCTTGATGGCGAAGGATGTCAAACAATTAAGTGTTTCTCATCATTTGAGATTACTCTATTGAGAATTCTCTGTTTAGATCTGTACCTCATTTTAAAATTGGATTACGGTTTTTTTTATATCTAGTTTCTTGAGTTGTTGTGCATTTTGGACATTAGTCCTCTATCAGAAGTGGAGTTAATAAAAATATTTTCTCATTCTGTAGGCTATCACTTTGTTCAATTGATGATATCCTTTGTCTTACAGAAGATTTTCAGTTTCATGAGGTTCCATTTATTAATTGCTGATCTTAGCGCCTGAGCTACTGTTGTGTTCAGGAAGTTGTCTCCTGTGCCAATGCATTCAAAGCTATCCCCCACTTCCTCTCCTGTCATGTTCAGTGTATCTGATTTAATGTTGAGGTCTTGATACACTTGGATTTGTCTTTTGTGTAAGGTTATAAATATAGATCTATTTGCATTCTTCTACATGAAGACATCCAGTTTGACCAGCACCATTTCCATCCATTTTCATGATTGAGTTTTTCTTTAGAGCTGAATGACATTCTACTATGTATATATAGAATGTTTTCATTATCTATTCACTAGCTGATATTGCCTAGACACAGCAGGCTATGAACATGAATATTCAAATATTTTTTAGTAGGATATAGAGTCCTTTGGGTATATAAACTGGAGTGGTGTAGCTGGGTAATATGGTAGTTCTATTTTTTAATTTCATTGAAAACTCCAGCGTGGTTTCCATAGTGGCTGTATGAGTCTACACTTTCACAAACAGAGTACAAGGTTTCTCCTTTCCACATATTGACAACACCATGTGTTACTTTTCTTAATATCCATTATGATTTGGATGAGTTGGAATCTCAACATAATTTTAACTTACATTTTCTGATAGTTAATGATGTTGAGCACTTTTGAGTGTTTACTTGGAATTTGTATTTCTCCTTTAAAAATAGTAGCCCATTTAAGAATTAGGATATTTGGCTTCTTAATGTTCAATTTTTGAATGCTTTGCAATCTTTGACACTAATCATTGGTCAGATGACTAGCTAGGAAATATTTTCTTTCATTCTGCCAGCTGCCTCATTACCCAAAAGACAGTTTCTTTTGATTTATAAAAGCTTTTAATCTATGTGAAGTCTCTGGGTTTTGTTGGTGTGATATTATTTATTGCCAGTGTTTTCATGGGTCTAACTAACTTCCTCAGGTTGGAGTTTTTTTCTAATACCTTCTGTAGGGCTGGATTTACAGATAGATATTGATTAAATTTAACTTTAACATGAATTATCTTGTTATCATCTATAGTGATAGAAAGTTTTGTTGGGTATAGTAGTCTGGGATGGCATCCATGGCCTCTTAGAGTCTACAAGACAGCTGACTTCTGGCTTTTAGAGTTTCCACTCAGAAGTCAGGTATAATTCTGATAGGTCTACCTTTATATGTTACCTGGCCTTTTTCCTTTGCAGCTTTTAACATTCTTTCTTTATTCTGTATATTTAGTGTTTTCATTATTATGTGGTAAGTGGACTTTTTTTCTGATCCAGTCTATTTGGTGTTCTGTAAGGTTTTTGTATCTTTATAGATATGTCCTTCTTTAGGCTGGGAAAGTTTTCTTCTATGATTTTGGTGAGTATATTTTCTGGACCTTTAAATAGGGATTCTGCTCCATCTTCTATTCCTATTATTCTTAGGTATGTTCTTTACATAGTATCCCAGATTTCTTGGATATTTTGTGTTAGGAATTTTTTAGATTTAACATTTTCTTTGACTGATGGGTTGGGCACATATGAGACCTCAAAGTCCACCCCACAGTGACATGCTTCCTCCAACAAGGACATACCTTCTCCAACAAACCCAGTGTGGGTACACCTCTTAATAGCATTATTCCCTATGAGCTTATGGGAGTCAATTACATTCAAACTACCATACCCACCCAGCCCCACATGGGGTATCTGCCTTGGTGGAGAGGTTGGATGGGGTGTAGAAGGGACCTGTGGATAGGGGCAATTAGTGTGGAGCCTTGCAGAAGCTTAGAGGTTGATTACACACATGTGGTCATGGCAAAAGCCAGGGTACTGATTATTTGGACCAGGACTAGATCTGGTGGATTGGGGAGAAGGCATGGAAGAGAAAGATTATGGACACTCATTGGGATAAACTCTGGTTAAGGATGTGGGAGTGGGAGGTCTGGACATTTGGAGAGGTTAGATACAGGGCAGAAGGGACCTGTGGGTGGCATGTCAGTCTGTATCTTTTAGTTAAGACTGTTTACCTTGAGTGTAGTGCAACAACTCTTGTTTTTTATTTTTGTTTTTTTTTTCTGTTTAACTTGACTACTGTATATTTTCTTCTCTCTTCCTTATCCAATTAAAAAATTTGAAGCTCTACTAAGCTGAGCATATTTGATTCTTTTCTAATTCTTGTTTCTTTCTCATAAATTTATTATTTCCACAGCTTTCATGTTTTTCACTATCTTTATTCTTCATACCTCTGTACAATTCCTGTAAGTATAATCCACAGTACTGACTGACCTTGCAGTGGTCACAAGTTAAATCAGTTTGTAGGCATTAAGGAAGTTTTTTATTTAGTCATAAGATTTAAAGGGTAGCTTTCCTATGTAGATAATTCCAGCATCTAGACTAGAAATCATATACTACACTCTAAGGAGTGGAAATGCCTTACTTCACACTTTTCTAGGATTTAGCTTATCTTCCTTTGTGGTCTTCGGTAATCCTGATGAGACTGTGTTTGTGATTAAGGTGGAGTTTTTCTCTTGAAGCTTTTATTAAAACTTTTTTTTGATTTTTTTTTTGGGGGGGATTTCACACCATGAACTCCAATTCCACTCATTTTCCAGTCACTTTATGTCTACTATCCATCCTTGTATCCCACCACCCCCCGCCAAAAAAAGAGAAGGAAAAGATGAAAAAATAATGATTACAAAAACACTTCACTCCTCCATCTTGCCTGCCTCTCCATCACATATTCATTCATTATAGTGGTATTGTGAGCTCTGATGTATGCCATGCCTTTTGCCCCAACAGCTTTACTTGCAAATGTTTATTGCAATGGGCTGCTGGTCTGGTTCAAGGCCTCTGGCTTCTGCTACACCATCAATACTGGACCCTCACTGAAACTCCTCTCTGATATCCTGCTGTTGCTGTGAGTCATGGAGACCCTGTGGCTATGTTCCACAGGACTGGCCCTTTCATGTACTCTAGCAAGTTATAGATAGGGTAGATGTTGAGGTGGGCTAATTCAAAACCCTGGATGAGCCAGTGTAGGGGTATATGTCTTTAATCCCAGAACTTGGGAGTCAGAAGCAGGTGAATCTCTGTAAGTTAAAGGCCAACCTGGTCTACAAAGTAAGTTCCAGGACAGGCTCCAAAGCTACATGGAAACCCTCAAAAGACAAAAAAAAAAAACAAAACAACCAACAAAACCCTGGATGTGGTTCTGGGTGGTAGCTGCATTGTTTAGCCTGGGCCTCTACCAGGACACCTACCCTCAGGCAAGGAGCAGGGCCTGTTCTCCTATACAGTGCCTTTCTGGAGGCAGGTGAGGGGTGGAGCCAGCAATCCTGCAACCATGCTACTATCACACTGCAGCTAGCAAGGGGCAGGGTCAGCTTCCCCACCTGTGGTGGCTGGCAAGGGGCAGGGCCACCTCTCTCATGCCCAGGTTACTGTGCCTGCTCTTCCTCAAGCACACCACTGGGACCAGGTCTCCTGTGAGGGGCAGGCCCACCTAGAGAAATAATATAAAAGAAGGAAATTAAAGGGTTACAAAGGGGAAAATAAGTTGTCAAATTGTCCTTATTGGCAGATGATATATCATATATAGGAGACCCAAAATATTCCATCAGAAAACATGGAATTTGAGTGGAAGGCATTTTCTGCTCTCCTTCCTGTCCACCATTTTAATAATCTTAGTCTCCTCTTCAGCCATGTGGCAGACTGTTTGCAAGGGGCCTTTCTTCCCACCCTACCTCCATTCCCTAGGGACTCTGCTGATCTTTGCTGTGGACTCAGATTTCCTCCTTCCCCTCATTGACTATAACAAGAAATATTCTCTACCCACCCAGGATCTGTAGTGACCACATAGGAAAAGTACTCAAGTGGGTGAATCATACTATCCTTCCTGTCTTTTTTAATGATCTTTTCATTATAACTATCCACCGCCCCCAAAAAACCCTTTCCTACAGATGACCCGCTTTCTACCTCAACTCCTTTCAATGTAGATGCCAACTATTGGTTTAGAAACACAGTCCTTTTAGACCTTATGTCCCTATATTATTCAGATTATTGTCCAGATTATTCTTTTTTTTTCTTTTCTTTTTTTTAGCCTACATACATTTTTACACACAATGTACCAGATTATTCTTTATGTTACTGTAATGTACTTGCAGGATCTCCTCTTTCCACTCTCTTTCCAATTGCCTGGGTACCCACTCTCTAGTGTGAACAGGATCCCCTTAGCTCATTCCTGAAGCCCTTTCAGCCTTATCTCCTAGCTTACCTCTATTCCTCTCTGCTACCCACCAACTTGCAGAAGTACCTCATATCAGGCAACCCATGGCCACTACAATTTACTAAGATCTAAAGAGCACAACAGAAACCAAGGAATGTAACACAAACCCAACAAAGACATCACCTGAAGCCATCTCAGTCATCCCAACCCCAGATTCCTAGTCCCCAACATAACAGCATAATCTATAACATCCAAAACAATATGTCTCACCAAGTAACCCTACTATGATAGATTTGGAAAAATGTAATATAACTGAAGCACAAGACAAATGTTTCAAAGTAGCAATTATGAATATATTCAAGGACATTAAGGAAGATGTGAATAAATCCCTTAATGAAATCTGTGAAAACACAAGTAAACAATGGGCTGAAAATTGTTGCTGGAGGGCTTCTCTCCAGCTTCCACCAAGCCCCACAGTCCCAGAATCCACATATAAAATAATCACTCAGACACTTATAATACTTATAAACTGTATGGCCATGGCAGGCTTCTTGCTAACTGTTCTTTTATCTTAAATTAACCAATTTTTATAAATCTATACCTTGCCACATGGCTGGTGGCTTACCGGCGTCTTTACATGCTGCTTCTCCTGGTGGTGGCTGCAGTGTCCCTCTTCCTTCTTCCTGTTTCCCCAATTCTCCTCTCTCTTTGTCCTGCCTATACTTCCTGCCTGGTCACTGGCCATCAGTGTTTTATTTCTATAGAGTGATATCCACAGCAGAAAATAGTTCAAAACATAATATTAGAAATAGAATCACCAATCAAAAAACAAACTGAGATAACAGTGGAAGTGAAACATTTAGGAAGTCAAACAAAAACCTCAGTGGTATGACTCAAGAGTATAAGACATGGCAGAGTGAATCTCAGGTGTTTGACAGAAGTTAGAAGAAATAGATACCTCAGTCAAAGAAAAATTTAAATCTAAAAAAAGATTCAAACACAAAACATCCAGGAAATCTGGAACACTATGAAAAGACAAAATTTCTAGCAAGTTCAAAGTAGCTGGATTTATGATGAGGTCCTTGATCCACTTGGACTTAAGTTTTGTGCACAGTGACAGATATGGATCTACTTGCAGCCTTCTACACATTGATATCCAGTTATGCCAGCACCATTTGTTGAAGATGCTTTCTTTTTTCCATTGTACACTTTTGGCTTCTTTGTCAAAAATTATATGTTCATAGGTGTGCGGGTTAATGTCAGGGTCTTCAATTTTATTCCATTGGTCCACATGTTTGTTTTTATGCCACTACCAAGCTGTTTTTATTACTGTAGCTCTATAGTAGAGCTTGAAGTCAGGGATCGTGATGCCTCCAGAGGTTGTTTTATTGTACAGGATTCTTTTGGCTATCCTGGGTTTTTTGTTTTTTCATATGAAGTTGAGTATTATTCTTTCCAGGTCTGTGAAGAATTATGTTGGTATTTTGATGGGGAGTGCATTGAATCTGCACATTGCCTTTGGTAAAATTGCCATTTTTACTATGTTGGTCCTGCCTATCCATGAGCATGGGAGATCTTTCCATTTTCTGACATCTTCTTCAATTTCTTTTAGGAAGTAGTCTTGAACGCATGGGCATAGGAGATCACTTCCTAAATATAACACCAGTAGCACAGACACTGAGACAAACAATCAATCAATGGGACCTGTTGAAACTGAGAAGCTTTTGTAGTGCAAAGGATACAGTCAACAAGGCAAAGCGACAGCCTACAGAATGGGAAAAGATCTTCACCAACCCCACAACAGACAGAGGACTGATATCCAGAATATATAAGGAACTCAAGAAATTAGACATCAAAACGACCAACAGTCCAATTAAGAAATGGGCTATACAACTAAATAGAGAATTCTCAACAGAGGAAACTCAAATGGCTGAAAGACATTTAAGGAATTGCTCAACATCCCTAATCATCAGGGAAATGCAAATCAAAACAACTCTGAGATACCACCTTACGCCTGTCAGAATGGCTAAGATCAAAAACACTGAAGACACTTTATGTTGGAGAGGATGTGGAACTAGGGGAACTCTCCTCCACTGCTGGTGGGAATGCAAGCTTGTACAACCACTTTGGAAATCAATATGGTGCTTTCTTAGAAAATTGGGAATCAATCTCCCCCAAGATCCAGCTATACCACTCCTGGGCATATCCCCAAGAAATGCTCAATCATACCACAAGAGCACTTGCTCAGCTATGTTCATATCAGCATTGTTTGTAATAGCCAAAACCTGGAAACAACCTAGATGCCCTTCAACTGAAGAATGGATAAATAAATTGTGGCACATATACACAATGGAATACTACTCAGCAGAGAAAAACAATGACATCATGAGGTTTGCAGGCAAATGGATGGATCTAGAAAAAAATCATCCTGAGTGAGGTACCCAGACTCAGAAAGACAAATATGGTATGTACTCACTCATAGGAGTATACTAGATGTGGGGAAAGGATGACTGGACTGCTACTCACATCACCAAGGAGGCTACCTGGAAAACAGGACCCCAAGAACAACACGAGGATCACCCAATGACAGAGAAATGGCAGAGAACTACATGAACAACCTGGGCATGAGTGGGAACAATGAAGGGCAGGGGTAGAGGGAAAGAGAGCGGGAGATCCCAGCTGGATCAAGAACAGGGAGGGGGAACATGGTAAATGAAGACCACATGAAAATAGGAAGAAACAAAGTGCTAAAGAGGCCCACAGAAATCCACAAAGATACCCCCACAATAGACTGCTGGCAATGATCGAGAGACAGCCAGGACTGACTTACTCTGGTGATGGGATGGCTAAACACCCTAATAGTTGTGCCCGAAACCCATCCAAGGACTGATGAATCTGGATGCAGAGATCCATAGCTAGGCCCCAGGTGGAGCGCCAGGAGTCTAATTAGCGAGAAAGAGGAGGGTTTGTATGAGCAAGAATTGTTGAAATCAAGGTTGGATAAAGCACAGGGACAAATAGCCAAACAAATGGAAACACATAAACTATGAACCAAAGGCTGAGGGGCCCCCAACTGGATCAGGCCCTCTGAATGGATGAGACAGTTGATTGGCTTGATCTGTTTGGGAGGCATCTAGGCAGTGGTACCAGGTCCTGTGCTCATTGCATGAATTGGCTGTTTGAAACCTGGGGCTTATGCAGGGATGCTTGGCTCAATCTGGGAGGAGGGGACTGGACCTGCCTGGACTGAGTCTACCAGGTTGATCTCAGTCCTTGAGGGAGGCTTTGCCCTGGAGGAGGTGGGAATGGGGGGTGTGCTGGGGGGAAGGGGAGGGAGGTGGGAGGGGGGAGAACAAGGGAATCCGTGGCTGATATGTAGAACTGAATGGCATTGTAAAATAAAATAAAAGGGAAAAAAAGAAATGGAAGAAGTCAAATTATCTTTATGTAGATGAATTTCTAAATGGTCTTATTAGATATAAAACACAGAGCCAAATATAGGGGTAAAAGCCTTAGAGAGATCAGAAAAAATAGAGAAAGCCACCAGCCAACTTTGCCTCATCAACTCTGCAGCTTCCAAATGCTGTCTACCCACTTCCCGTCTACCCATGCCTTTATTGCCTTGCTCTTCTGCCCTCTCATTGGCTCTCTTAGCCCAGCCTCCTCACTTCCTCTTCCTACACAGCTCTGTCACTTTCTATCTGTCTGTACAGACCTCCACTTCTCTATGGTTGGTACTGGGATTAAAGGCATGTGTCACCATGCTTGGCTCTGTTCCCTAGTGTGGCCTTGAACACACAGAGATCCTGCCTGCTAAGTGATAGGATTAAGGGCATATGCTACTGCTGCCTGACTTCTTTGTTTGCTTAAAATGGCTTGCTATTTCCTCTGATCTCCAGGCAAACTTTATTAAAGCACAGATAAAATATCACCACATCATTATTTGCATATGATATAAATGTTTAAATAAAGGACTTTAAAAACTCCAGCAGGAAACTTCCATTGCTGATAGCCACTTTAAGCAAAGTAGCAGAATACAAAATTGCTACTCAAAAATCAGTAGCCTTCTTAGATACAAATGACAAATTACTGAGGGGGAAAAATCAGGAAAACCATCTTTCAGAGTACCCTCAAAACAATAAAATAAAATATCTTTGGGTAACACTAACCAAGCAAGTGAAAGACAAGTGTATTATAGAATACAAACTTAAGGCATGAGAGCAAAAAATTGAAGAAGATATTGGAAGACAGAAATATCTCCTATGCTCACGGATTGGTAGGATTAACATAGAAAAAATGGATGTTCTGTTAAAAGTAATCTACACATTCAATGCAATCACTATCAAAATTCCAACACAGTTCTTCACAAAAAATTAAAAGGACAAGTTTCACAAAGCTGGGATAGCTAAAACAATCCTAAATAATAAAAGAACTGCTGGAACTACCATCATCCCTGATCTTGTTTATGACAGAGCTATACTAATTAAAACAGCATGGTATTATCATTAAAAACAGACACATTGATCAGTGGAGTAAAATTGAATCCAAGACATAAATCCACACACCTATAGATATCTGGTTTATTTATTTATTTTTTTTACAAAGAAAACAGAAATACACACTGAGTTAAAAGACAGTATCTTCAATGAGTAGTGTTGGTCAAACTAAATGGCCACATGTAGAAGGATAGAAATAGACTTATATGTATTATGCAGCATGAAAATCATCTTCAAGTGGGTCAAGTACCTTAAAATTTGGCCAGATACCCTGAACCTGATAGAAGAGAAAATGAGTAATAGGCTTGAACTCATGACACAGTAAAAGACTTTCTGAACAGGACACCAATAGCATAGGCACTAAGACCAACAATCAGTAAACTAGACCTCATGAAGTTGAATGTTTCTGTATGGCAAAGGAAGCAATCATCTGGATGTAGTGGCAGACCACACACTGGGAAAAGATCTTTACCACTTATACATCCAATAGGGGATTAATGCAAAAAATATATAAAAACAAAAATAGCAAGATATCTTAGGATTTTTATTGTTCTGAAGAGACACCATGATTATGGCAATTCTCATAAAGGAAAACATTTAATTGGAGTGGCTTGCTTACAATTTCAGAGGTTCAGTCCATTATCATCATAACTGGGAGCGTGGCAGCATGCACACAGACATGATACTGGAGAGGTAGCTGAGAGTACTACATTCTGCAGGCAACAGGAAGATGACTGAGACACTGGGCAGTATCCTGAGCTTAGGAAACTCAAAGTCTTCCCCCACAGTGACACACTTCCTCCAATAATGCCATACCCACTCCAACAAAGCCACACCTCCTAGTAATGCCACTCCCTATTAGATTATGAGGGCGAGTTACATTTAAATTACCACATTCCACTCCCTGGCCCCCATAAGTTTGTAAAAATATCATAATGCAAAATGCATTTAATTCAATTTTAAAAGTACTCATAGTCTATAACAGTCTCAACAACGTTTACATGTCCAAAGTTCAAAGTCTCTTCTGAGATTCAGGCAATCTCTTAAATGTAATTCCATGTAAAATCAAAATAAAAAACAAATCACATACATCCAACATGCAATAGTGCAGGATATACATCACCATTCCAAAATGCAAGAAAAGGAGCATAATGAGGAAATACTGGACCAAAGCAAGAATTAAAACAAGCTGGTCAGGACTTACTCCAAACTCTGAATCTTCATTGTAAGAATGGTAAATGGTGCTGGTTACCAGCACTGGTTACCACACAGAAAGGTCACAGCCACGAGTTCCCAAGTATCAGTATCAAAGCTTTATTGTGGGGGGGGGACAAGAGAACCAGGCCTGGGGAAGGAGCACATGCAGAGAGAGAGAGAGAGAGAAAAATCGTGGGGGAAGAGAGAACAGAACAGAGAGAGAGAGAGAGAGAGAGAGAGGGTGAGTTCTGAGTCATGGCTCTTTAAGGTGCAGGCGAGCTTATGGAGCTACACCACACATGCGCAGATTGTGTGACCACACCGCACATATGTACATAATCGCCAGCCCGTACTGATGATGTAAGATGCAAGGCCGTTTGCTTAACTCCTGAACTGTGCATGTGCAGTCATGCAGCTGGAGTGAGGTCAGAATTCTAACATTCCAGAGTTTTTGCTTATTAAAAAAGCAAGTGAACAGTAATAGGGGTGGCATTTCTCCCAGAAAAATTGCTTCCAGCTGACTTGGTGGGCATTGGTTGGCTCTTGGGGGGTAGGGAAGGGGGCTTCTGAGGTAGACAGGCGTCCTGGGATGGTGGGCTGTCCTGGAATGGTGGGATGTTGTCTGCTACCTCAGAGCTGTTCATCTTTCTTGGCTTAGCATTCT